>NW_026463296.1:0-71230 GCF_021730395.1 Mercenaria mercenaria
AATCTGCAAAGTCGCCTTCAAACAATGCTTTGAAATAATCGCTACCTTGTATTAGTTTTTCTCTATTTACTTTCACTGATGTTTCTCCAACTGTAATCACGATGTTTTCGTTCTCTTCATCACTTTCAGTTTTGTCATCACTAGTGTACTCTTTGAAGACTTTTGCGCTATAGTCTTCAGTCATCGTAAATTCAAATTTAGTCGTATGGCTCTTCTGGCTTCTTTTTATTTCTACGAAGAAAAAGAAAGGATGCAGGCCAGTTCCTGCAAATGATAAAGATTTTTTTTTAAATATTGTCCTGTCTTGACAGTGCTGTACGTTTGAAAATACTGGAAAATGCAAAATCTGCCATTATAATACCTCACATAAAGAATAAAGTATATTTCTAATCATATTCGTCACTTACATACCGCAGAAAAAAAGAATACATAGAACAGACACACATTCGCACATACTTGAAAGTGTCTTTTCAAAGTGAAAATTGACTAAACAATGAGCCACCATATTGTACCGCATAATCGCATACGTCTCATAAGGTTCCCATATATTCATAAATTGAAGGGGTTTGAAAGCATTTAATGTCTTAGATTAACGTACTTCATGAAAGAGAGTGCAGAAACAATAGGTAAAGATGAACAAAAAGCCTACCTTTACTTTGAATCCACTGTTGTGCTGCCGACGTTTTTCGTCAGAAAAATAATTAATACATGCAAGAGTAAGGGCAAAAAAGCGAACGTACCACCTTGATTATGGTTATAGTGATAAACTTTATCAAAACACTGATTAGAAGATGTATAAATACACTTAGTTGAAAAGTCAGAACAAGGTAAATAATTTTATTTTATTTTAAGTCTCAAAACTTTGTGAAGTCGGATTTATATCTGTGGAAGAAATGCGAAAAGGATATAGTTTTGTAGTTTCTCTTGTACTTATTTCAAACGCTGCAAAATTATGGATCTAAAACTTTCGTTGCCGCAGTTCTAACTATATAACATGCTTCTGAACGCAGACTTAGTTGCTCTTTTTGTATAACTGGTGTACAAAGAGGTTTTGAACAGCGATTAACATTTTTGTCATTAAGTATAGCAGAATAACTTTATCACGTATACGTCACCAAACATATCTATATCATTTCAATGATCAAGTAAAGATACGACTGATATAAATTTACGCATTAACCTAAATGTTCAAACACAGATAATGTTACAACTTCACCTCTTGTACTTTTTTTTTTTCAGAAATAAAATGATATTACTCCTTGGACCAGTGTCAAACTGTAATAAATTAACACTTGTATTTACCGTTGTCTTTGTCTTTAATTACTAATCATAACCAGTATTAGAAACGGCATTGAAAACCGTCTGTCCTGTCCTTACAAAGACAATATTAACGACTTTTATTTGGAGACAAGTCTCAAAAACACCAGCATTTTATTGCTTTTTTGAGCTGATTTTTTAAATTTACCAGTAGCAAAATTGAGTTCTGTGACTCATCTAACCTAAGTGATTTGCCCATATCGCTTCGCAATAGTACTGGTGGTATGGTGGTGTTGATAGTACGCAGGGGAGCAGACTAAGCTTCAAATCTACCGTATACGGTATAGTAAACTTTTTCAGTTGATACATAGACGGTTGATACACTATCTATAAGTTTTTCACTGCATGTATAGTCGTTAAATCATCGTAAATAAAGTGTTTTATCAAACTGTGTAATCAATATATATCAACAGGGAAATAGACATCTTAGTAAGTTCACTCTGTAAGTGTTTGTTTGTGTATTCGCTTGAAGCTCCACATATTTTACATTCTTCTCTAGCATATTCCTTGATGCATTAAAGTAATGCCTTTTTACACATACATATACATGAGCGGTGATTGCTGTACTTTTAAGATTGTGATAGGTAACTGGTCAATTCGACACTATGTTAGTTCGGCCAACTCATTTGGCGACATAGTAAGTCATATCGGTCCAAAATTATCCAATTACTAACAATGTATGGATTTGTAATATGTAAAATGAATTCTCCCTTCGGGGACAGGTAACTAATCGTTTCGTTACCAGATTGTTTCGGCAACAATATGTCATTTCGGACCAAATAATGACTTTAAAAGAATTCTGCCTCCAGTATTAGGCATGTTGTCATTTCGGAGCAAGTTTTTCCAGTCTATCAGTTTCGTTCTTAGTCACTCTGTTTGGTCACTGATTAAGCATGTAGTTATTAAATGAAAAATAATTCTGTCATCTGTGATATACGACTGGTCGTGTCGGCTCCAGGTTCTTTTAAGGTAACTGGTAATTTCGGCATCAGGTAATTTTTATCCTTTTATTGCAATATTTATATTATTGTTTTAAATTTACTCCTGTGTCTGTAGCATAAGACATTTTATGAAATTTTAGATTAACCGAGTTTGACAATGTTCGAGTTGATGGATATTGCCAATCGTTTCATAGTGATAGCAAGCGCCTGGTTATTTTCAGTTACACATATTCTTCTTACAAAGATTATTCAAATAATGAAAATTTTCTTTTGTTAATGTAACAGTAACAGTTAGTTCTAACTTTGGTTCATAATTCCTTTGAGTTTTGGTTATTTCCCTATCTCTACGATTATGAAGGACTTTTATTCCTGGCATCAAAGCATAAATTTGATTTTACTGTAATTAGCTGACACACACTACTGCCTTATTCCAAATTCTTTTATAAATGTAAAAATATTCTAAACTTGTTACAAATCATCCAAAAATGGTCATCATTGCTGTCAAGTACAGAGACCATCAAGGTCTTATTAATTACATGTTTACACGTGTACGTGTGTATAACTATGAAACGCCAGAGCTGTCCTATGTTAGATGAATGTAAAGTATCTTATTAAGAGTATTTTTACTTTGTCTTGTTAATTACTAACATAAGATAAGGTCCGGCGTTCCATATATAACGTAATAAGTATCAAGCATGTAGTCCATACACATATTTGATGACAATGTCTTACTGTTTACATCTGTTAATCTTGACGTTATATTGTAAATATGTTACGTGGATAATGGAAAATGTTCAGAATCTGCGTTGCTTGTTTTAGTGATGACATAGGGTTGAGTCGTATGACTCCAGTGACATTATTTTACACATGCCAAACACTGCCAACAGCTGACTACTTTTGTCGCTCTTGTTATACTAGTAATACCTGCTTATTATTATACCATTGCTTTTGTTTTCATTTTTCAGGTACAATGGTGTCTGTAATACTTGTGTTATGCACGATTACCATTCTTTTCCTAGTTCAAAAGACGATTGCTGCACTTTATTGGTATTTACAAACCATACGGCTTGCAAGACATGTCCCTGGATTTGCAGACACTCGTCTTATTCAAGGCGACTTATGGGTACGCAAGAAAAAAAAACTTTATATTCTTTGTTGATGTCACATTTGTGGATAATTTTGATAATCACATACCAAACATATTATTCGACAAATGATGTGTTTATCTCATTTGATATGATATATCTCTACTTTAATTATTTATTACAGAAACTGTGGCCTTCCAAAATAGAGACGAACATGTCATATTGTATGTGGAATTTATATGCATGCTTATTAACCTTATATTAGAAAGTACAATTTGCTTTAAATTGTGTATCGTGACATATTTTGTTTAGGCACATTTAGGCTTTATCTTACTTTGCCTCATCATGTACATTGTTAATGAAATGTTATAGTGATTATCAACTTATGTAATTTCAATATGCTTTATATGATTGTACCACCATTGAACATAATATACTAAGCACTGTTTATATACAATGTGGACTCACGGGTCTATGACCTTTTGTTCAATAAAATATCTATCTATCTATCTATGAATCATCTAGGTGAAAAATTGTGACCTATTCAAATTGTGAAATATATTAGGTTGATTTATTTTGAACAGTTATCTCTTGTTTTATATTTTATATAAGGTCTGTTAAGTATCTCTCATTTATTACATACTCTGATACCAAGGTCAAAAGAGGTATATCAATTGATTATTTTGAGAACCCATCATTAAGGTCATCCCTAGATTAAGACCACTTCTCTATAAAGACCACTATGAATATTTAAGTGGTTGCCAGCCCACGTGACTTTTGAATGACGTACACACGGAGAAATGGTTTCTATTCAGGGAACATTTTGCCTATATTTTCTTTATTACTTGACGGACTTTCGTGCACAGATGACAACAACATGTGTGCTTTTGTCCACAAATTGCTTCTGCCATCAGTTCTCAGTACTTTTCTCAAGTCAAGTTAATGACTTTTTGTCATGTGACCATTCACTTTTAATGATCAGTCTAACTGCAACTTGATCTTAAAGTTCTAGTAAAATTTGCTATCAAAATTTAATTTCGAAAACTCATCTAAGACCGAAAAATGTTTAGTGAACATTGGACCAGCATATGGTTCTAGTATTTCATAGATTGATAGATTTGAATTTATATCTGAACTAATTAAAGTTAAAATTTCTTTGGATATTTGTAATATTCAATGTTTCTGCTAACACCATGGCGGTTTTAGAAAGAACATGTCTTCCTCAGGTCGAATCATATGATGATTATCTGGAGAAAACGTTAAAGTTCGTCCAGTCAACTGGCGTCAAGATGCACAAAATATGGGTGTATTTCTTCTATCCTTTCTACTGTCTGAACCATCCGGATACTGTGAAGATGATACTGAAAGCGTCCGTACCGAAAGACAGTCATATAGGAAGTGGTTATACTATACTAAAACCATGGATAGGTATATACACGGCTGTCTACATATTTAAAATCTACAGAACCATCAGCATTTAAGTTCGTGTTGTCACGCAGACAAAATTCACTGCTTTTTCTAATTTACGGTCCTTGATACGGTATTCATATCCTGAATTTAAGATAGTTTTTGTAAAAGAAAGGCGTAAGTAACAAATGCATCACCACTATAAAACTAACAGTAATGCCTTTCTTCTCCAAATTACACTTTTTCCGTTTCAGTTTATCATATAAAAATATCTAAAAAAGATAAAATTGCTTCTGCAAATTTCGCTTTCAACTGGCAGCAATAGTGACCTTGATATTTTTGAAGGATCATATTAGGGCGTGGATCTACTAATATTTGCTACTTGCAAGACGATACATTGCAACTTCTCGGCCCTTTCCGTCAAACTTCGTTAACGTACCGCGGGGCAAATTTTCTGAGTAAAAATGAAACTGTTGACACTTGTTATCATAACAGACTACCTTGATGTGCTATAGTATTCGGCTCGATTTTGCCAAGCCTGGATCCCACGGTGCGCTTTCAAAATCAATGTGAGCCGAATGCATCATTACAAATCAAGGCACTGCTCTAACGACCCTTTTATGATATACATATTCCCTATTTCTAATGTAATATACGCCAAAATGAGGCTGAAAACTCATTTGAAACGGTGAACGTTTTGAAGCACGGAACGTTGCAACTTAAACAAGTTGTCCCATCCGCACTTAAATATTTATCCACATACGACGGGAGTTGACTAGAGGTATTTTTATTCATTAGTAAAATATAGGCTGCACATCATACTTAACATTTGTAATTATGTAATAAGTGTGTATATTGCAGGTAACGGTTTACTTACGAGCATCGGTGACAGAAAATGGGCGCGTAACAGACGTCTTCTAACAACAGCTTTCCATTTTGATGTCCTTAACAACTATGTCATGAAGTTCAATATTGTTGCTGAAGATCTGTTGGTAATTTTTGTAAAAAGTTTGATATTGTTGATCTTTGCTGACTTTTCAAGAAATTCTTTTGTAGCCAGGAGTATTACATGAATATTTTAGATCTACTCGCAAAATTCAAAAGTGCTGTGAATACAGATAATTAAGGTTTGTGTAAAATAGCGGCAAAGGTAGTCTTGGAAACGGAAGATGACATTTTTTGTCAAGCATTATCTTTTGGATTTTTTTTTACAGTTTTTCTTTCATTTTCAATTTAGAACTTTTGCAATTATAATAAACATACATCTTTGCATGACTTTCCACACCTGAAGAAGCTGGAGACCTATGCTAGATAATAAACAAGATGAAAGCATTTTTCAAAAAGAAGTATGTGTTTACTATAAATTTGAGTTTGCCGATAAAAGATTCTGTTATTAGGGCAAAATATATATTTCAAAAGACGATATCCTCTTCAGAAAATTTTCCCTACCTTTTCTGATGATGATTCACGATGCTTTAAGAACTTTAAATACCAAATGAATAAATCAGTTTTTTGCGAGGTTACTGCGACTATACGTGACTTTTCTAATCAATCCAGGCATGCCCTTTATGCAGCGTATTATGTTTGACCAGACCAGAAAGAAAATCTCAGTGAAATAATTGCTTATGGTGGAACATGTCATATACTCTCTAGTCTGGTTCTCAACGCGTGAAGCCTGTAATCCAGACTATACATATACGAATTATATGGATAATATTGACCAATGGTCAAGGACTAAAAACAAATTTGCCACAAATGTGTTCACTGTGTTTGTGAATTGTTCCTTGATAATTTGCATTGATATCAATAAACAGGCCAAAATGATTAATTTATTATGTTATTTTATGCACTAGCATTACATCTCTGAATAGCATTCGTCTAGACTTATTTACAATTTTAGATTCGATTGTCCCAGTGCCGCAATTCAAGTATAGAAATATGCCAGCCTGTGTCCATTTCGACACTAGACGCTTTACTACAGTGTGCATTCTCATACGACGGCCATATTCAGGAATTGGGGTAAAGTGTTCATCTCATTTTTTAACCTTTTAGATCCTCGAATGCTAAGAATTCCCGATTTGGACACTGATTTCTCGTGACGTTTCAAGAAAACCTTTTAGTCGTACAATTTAGAAAGTTTACAGGGGACCAGTATATTGATGGGGAATCCCTGTTACTTAAATTAGATACTTACGGATTATTCTATTTTTTCAGGCTGGACCATCCATACGTTTCAGCAGTACAGGAATTATCAAGCTACTGTGTCAAGCGAATGAGGCATGTGAAAATGTTTTCTTTGTCCTTCATTGCATCCACTATCTCATCCAAACTGTCTTTAGCACTATAAATCGGCTCTTCTCTTCCAATTTTATTTTAATAATTCCATGTCTAATATTGCCTACTTGCAATTTTTTCCACGATTATCATGTGACTTTGTGATGTTTACCACACATACTTGTATATATTCCATACAAAGTCTTATTAAATGTCTTGTCGATCTTAAGTCAAAAGCATTGTCCAAGGGACAAAGAGTTTGGGTATTGACAAGTAAGTCATTCAATAACTGTTTATAATGAATTTTCACTGTTTTATTTTTTCAGTTTTACTTATTAGCCAAGTAAACATTGTGTTGAATATAGATCAGTCATATACGTTGAATGTAAAAGTAATACAGGCGGAATTGCCGCATTGTGTGGCCAAAAGATGAGCAGTAAATTTTGTTTTTAACGCAAATTATCTCTACCCTCTCTGATTGTCCTGTCATCGTTTTCAATATATTACATTTTGTCTACGAGGTTTGTTTTTGTAAATCAATTGCGCACACATCTGTCAGTGCACTGCTTAGGTTATGTTTGAAGGAGCTGCATTTTTATTACCGAATATCGCAAGTTAATAATTCGAGAATAACAGTTTCGCATCGCTGGTTATCAGTATCACTCTTGTTCAACGACGTTAAACTAGTGTTGTTGTTACCTCACGTGAGTCATAGAACATTCTTTTAAGAACATCATTAAAACCTGTACCGTATGGCTTTGACAGTCTGTTTTCTGTTTATTATTATGTATTTTTTCTGATTTTCAGCAATCCGGTGTTGCATCCAGACTTTATTTTTAACAGAACGAGAACAGGAAAGCGGTTTCATCAGTTGTGCAATTATGTTCATGAATTCGCAGACGATATAATTGAAGCACGTAGAAATATTCTGGTAAGCTTAACTCAGTATAATCCAAAAGCAAGATATAGTATGAAAGTCGTCCCCCACCCCTCACAAGTCCACCGTAAGTCTTCATTCGCCTTAAAGATGTTACTGAATTGTTTCCTTTTAAAATAAGAAAATAATGAAATACTTTGCATTTAAGAATCCGGAGGACGATGGTTTAATGCATCTTTTATGTTTACACAGACGCGGTAAATAGTAAATTCTATATAAGGTCCTTTAGAATCATAGAACGCAAGCATGCAAAATAATAGCAAACTCGTTTTGATTGAGTCAGTTCATGAGTTTGTACTTCTTGAGCTTTATTGAGTCAACGAGTGTAACTAGTCGCATACAAGACCTATCGCTTCCTGTCAAATAGGCCTCTTCCATATTTTCCCGGATAATTTGTCATTACGACCTAATTACTCGATCCCCTCTTTACAATAATTGCTATTTTCTGGCTTATTTGCT
Organism: Mercenaria mercenaria; assembly: GCF_021730395.1. NCBI lineage: Eukaryota > Metazoa > Mollusca > Bivalvia > Venerida > Veneridae > Mercenaria > Mercenaria mercenaria. The sequence continues at coordinate 8,421 of NW_026463296.1, forward strand.
TTTGAGAGGGGTGAGATGTTACTGATCTATTTAGTCAATTGTGAAAGGTCTGTTTATTTTCAAATATGTTATAAGCATTCACAATCTGATATTAGGACAAACGTGTTAAACATAAACATAAACGTCACATTCTACGTTTAGGGAATAGATAATTATTCAAAAAGTAGACTCTTTTCCAACTGCGAATTACAGTATTATTGTTATTTCGTGACTTAAAATAGCCAAATGGGGTAATTACATATTCCGAGCACTTGCAGTCAATTATTGATTCATGTTTAAGTCACGGAAAATATTATCATACGTTTTTCAGGAAACAGATCATGAAGAAACAGAATATGAATATACAGATTTCCTGGATATTGTACTCATGGCACAAGATGAAAATGGTGTCGGACTCACTGACAAAGAAATACGTGCGGAGGTTGACACATTTTTATTCGCTGGTAAACGCTGACTATGTTGTACTTTTTATCACAGGTTGAAATATGCAAATAGGAAAAAAAGAAAATGGTCAGTAATATAATAGTATGGAAAACTACAGGCACATTCGAATAAGCATGAATAAGTATGGTCAATCAAAGTATATGAGTAGGCGGTATTCTTGGCTACAAATTGTAGAAGCTCATGAGAGAAAGCCGGTTAAGTTTCTGAATCAATTCATCAATCACTTAGTACTCTCTGTCTAGTGAATTCTCGAAATTCTTCTCAATACGGTTTAGGTTGAAGAAGATGGTCTGTTTATGTAGAAATGTAGAAATGATTTTGTATCCAGAATAAGATGTCGAGCCAAATAATTTTAAATAAATCTGAATCGAGATTAACCCATCTCGTGCATGTTAATGTATTTCTTTGCATAAATTACAAGACCTCTCTATTTGCTTCTTTATCAAGCCTAAATAGTTGGAAGCCATCTCTTTGAAATTCTTTATTATTGCAGATATCATTTAAAAAAGTTTAAAAAAAACACATTGTGTCAACAGTTTGATGAGATGTATTCATTTTCATTTTATCCAATTCTGAATACGAATAACTGAAATAGATTAGATATCAAATGTGGAGTCCTTTTAAAACCTCAGCCGTTGGAGTATGCCTTTATAAGTCATTGGAAACCATGCTGGCGGAAATGTCACCAACCCCGAGATAGTGTATCTGGTCTAGTTGTTTCCTTGGTGGCGGTAGTTTCTTGTTCTTATATATTGTCTCATTCGTTGGCATTGTGCCTAGTGAAAATTGTGGTTTTTAGTTTGGCTTCTACCTCGGTGTGATTTGTCCTTAGTTTTTTTCTGTAATAGTAACTTCAAACATGGCATTTCTAACGTTTGTTCCTAGAACCAGCCCGCCTTTGTTGTTGAGGTAAACTTCGCCTCTTGTATGGGTGTGTTTTGTTTGAATGATTCCATATTTTCAATGAAGGAATGACCGTTGTTAGTACATAAATTTGTCAAAGATGTGTTTCTGGCAATAATGCTCTTAAAAGGGATGTTTTCCATGTGTTTAGGAATTATATTTTAAAAGCAGTGCGTTTCTTCTGTTTTTTGTGTGTCTAACAAGTCAAGGAAGTGGTCAACTGTACTTTCTTGTGAGTCGGCTTCTTATACATTGTTTATACTAGCGTATGACTTAATACCATCGATGTATGTTATGTTGTTAATATGAACCTGGCGATAAATTATTTCTAAATTCAATATCAGTACGCACTTTACTTTTGTTCTGGCGTCCCATGTCTTTGTATAAAGATCCTGAGAAAAAACAGGTTTCTATGATAAATTGACGATTCTATGTAGTCTGCTAAAATGGTTATATTTCACTGCAACAGGCCATGACACCACAAGTTCTGCAATAAGCTGGGCTATTTACACCCTTGGGCAATATCCGGAAATACAAGAACAGATATATGGAGAGGTCATGCAAGTGGTTGGGACGAAAAATGTAGAACCGTATGCAGCATATTTTGAATACATGAAGTATAATATCAAATACGACAACAATTTTTGTAAAGCTTGATTTCCTACTTGTTATTTCGTCGCAAATTTACATGGGGTGTGCAAAGGGCGAATGAAGCGTATAAGCAAATGCGTCCAACCGAGACCTTTCTATTTGCTACATTTAGCTGAAAAGATGAAATATATTTTCACCTGAAAAGATTTTTATACCAAGAACAATGATAATGAAACAAGAATAAAAGGTGATTTAATGATATTAATTACATGCGGGCTCCACTATTTTATGTAAAGTGCCTTTGAACGTGTTATGAAAAGGGCGCTATATAAATCTGGTATGATATATGATATATATAAAAGGTCCTTTATTAATCTAGAATATGTTCACCATTAACCATTTATTCGTCCTCTTTTATTGTTTTAGGGACCATTTGAGTAAGCTGAAATACATGCTGTTCTTCATTAAAGAGGTAATGCGCATGTACAGTATTGTACCAGTGATAGGACGATCTTTGAAAGAACCTTTAACAATAGATGGAGTCACACTGCCCGCAGGTGCATTAATAGAAATCAACATTCACACGATGAACCATAATCCAGCAGTTTGGTCGGACCATGAGGTAATTAATGGATCGTTGTGGTAAGATTTATCTTGCAATTAGTGAAAATCTCAAAGTTCAATAATGTTTTATTTCATAGAACTATCACTAGCTCCTTACATCTGTTTCGCCTAGATCAACGAATGCGTTTTTCCCCCTTAAAAACAACGAATATTTCACGAACTTGCGAAAAAAGAATTTCAAAATATTGGCATGTGGTACTTTTTTAAACATAATAACCTAAACGCTGTCAGACAGTAAGGTTTTATTCTATAATTATATTCGAGTGCAATTGACTTTCATATTCGAAAACTTAAATCATATATTTTATATGTAACGTATAAACATACGATTATATACATATTGAACCTGATAATTTACAAACCGTCTCTAGACAAAAACAGAAAACCACTCAATATCGTTACTGTCTACACAATTTCATAGGATTTCAGACCGGACAGGTTTTCAGAATCTGAGCCAGAGAGAGATCCATTCAGCTTCATTCCATTTTCAGCAGGGACTAGGTAAGATAACCGTAACCAACTGTTTAAATGTCGAATTCACAGAATATTCCATAAAGTTTAATTGTTTTGTCAATATTTTTGAAAAGGGTTATTTTCTTTCTAAAGTACTTAATATCATAAGCCCATGTATCCAAGAGCCGGTATTCTGTCTTAGCTCAGTTAGCTTACCATTTACAATTCGTTTTAATTTACGTTTGAAGTTTTCATTCGCAACGTACATGTAGGCCTATCTACGGCAACTTAGGTTGACAAAATTAAAGTTAATTCTATTTTTATTTCAGAAACTGTATTGGTCAAAACTTTGCTTTGAATGAGTTAAAGGTTGTTCTGTCTCGTCTTGTGCAAGCGTACGTCTTTTATATTTTTATTCTGATTCAATTTTCAATTCAATTTAATTTGATGTATAAATCATAAAAATATATAAAAAAAATACTTTATGATCTTAAATTCAAATCATCTAGAATAAGATGCAGAAAGCCAAAAGTTCCAGTTGTGTATTGAAGGCGAAAGTTCCTTTAGCAACAAAAAGGTATTCCTTTAAAACTATGTATCATAGCCGGACTTGACTGTCAGTTTGGCACGTCGATACAAGTACATAATTAAATAGTACCTAAAACTTTAAAGGTAGGGAAAGGGCGAGGAAAGGGTGAAGTATGTATACATTGTCTAGTTCTTTGGAATCATTAACTACATTCAGTGTAAACAGAATTCCGTTATAGCCGGTTAGGCGACTAAGAAGTGCTATGATTGTATTGCATTTTCTCTCAAAAATCCTTGACTTGCTTCCAAAGGATCACCTTATAAATCATAATTTCAGATCATTCAAACTATCAGAAATTATTTTTCAAACTTCAAACACTATTTTTTATTTGTGTAAATAGTTTTTGTATCATTGTTTTATTTAAATAAGCATTTTTGTAATATCTGATATACCAGATTATTTATTGTAAATAACGATACATCTTGCTTCTAGTAGGTACTTATCAGGTCCTAGACTAGCTCCTAGACTATGATATATCTTTTTTAAAATTTTTATGATTAAATGTAGTGAACTGAGCCAGTCTATATTCTATGTCCAATATCATAGTCTAGTACAATCCGAAAATTCACAAACCTCTTTTTAGGTTTGTTATCAATCAATGTCAAGAACTGACCACAGCCTAACTGATAGAGATCAGTGGTTTACTGCCACATGTTTATGTAACTCATTGATACCATCTGGTAGCAGGGATTTACAACTGCAGGGGTCAGCTGAATTGAAATTTTATCAGAAATGAATTTCATTTGTCTGTACTTGGTACTTGAAGTTAGATTGGAAAATCTGAAAGATACATATTTCCTATGGCTTGTCATTAAATGGACATATGGAATTAAACTGTAACTGAACAATAAAGGAGTAGAACAGATGCTCCCCACCCTGAACTGCTAGCAGGAAAGTTAGCATTAGCGATATTTGTAGGTTAAAAGACGGAATGCATATATAATTATAATAATATAGTGGTATCTCCTCTTGGTGCATAAATGAATATCCAGGTTCAGGGCTGAATAAATGCATATTAAAGTGTTGTATTTGAAGGACAGTGAAACACAAGTACAGACACATAAATCTGCAATCTTGCTCAGAGAATATTTGGACAGAATGCTTTCATTTCTTCTTATCCTGTATTCAGTTTGTTAGAATCTAATGCAGGTGTCACATTAATTGGAGGAGTTTTTTGCTGTAAAAATATGTGTGTAAATACATGAAAGCACATTTTTTTTTTTATCAAAATTGGCATTTCTGCAGACGATAGAAAAGTCTCATAGTTAGAAATACATTTAAGCATATAATTCCAGTAAGTTTCGTATTTGTGCAAATTTCGCATGTTGCATACTATATTCTTCAGTTAACTCCAAATAGTTATGTACTTCTTTACAAACCAAGAAAGCCCAAGACTTGTATAATCTTTGGTAAAGATTAGCAGAGCTAAATGTTTTTAAAATGAATATTAATTGATATGTAAAAAAAAATATAATGTTAGATAGAGACATTTGGTTTCAAAATGTTTATGGTGTTGAAAAGGTAACTCTACATATTAACATTCAATTACATATCTCTTATAAGGTACATGCATTTGTTCAATTAATCACCAGTCTTTTTGCTATTTAGTTGATAAAAGTACAGTTTCTTGGAAGGCTTGTTCAATTTACCAGATACTTCATTTTAACTTCAAAAATGCTTATTACTATAAATACAGATAAGAATTTGGTATTTGGCATAAAATATATACCATTAGGAAGTTAACTTTATACCTCTATCCTTTTATTTGAAAAATGCCACATGTCAAATGCAAAATATTTAATGCCAAATGGTAAATCTTAAACATTGAGTCATACTTGTCAAATGCGATAGTAAAACAGTACTATGGAAGGATGGTGCGCCATGCTAATTACCAAATGCTAAATGACAAATAAGTTACTAAGATAATAGCATTTAGCATTATATAATTGATTATATAATTGATATTTAGCATTAAGATATTGGCATTTAGCATTAAAATTGATATTCGGCATTTAACATGGCGCATCAGCCCTCCATTCAAAGCGGAATGATTACATGTATTGTCCGATGCTGGCATGACTTGGTAGAAGATGCAAGTGCTTCAAATCAAATTCAAAAGACATGATCTTAAATATTTCATAAAATCAATGGACAATTAGCACTATCTTTCAGCAATAAACATTAGGTATTTGAAATTTTCGCATTTATTATGGAAGAGAGAATATCGTATTTAGCTATTAGCATTAGATATCTGGCAGTTAGAATGGTGCACCATATATGCATCGACCTTGAATAGTTTTGTTATTTATCAATCTTTGTTAAGAACATTAACCATCTTTTTTATGTTTGGTCACTGAATAGAAATTTTTCTGACACTTGTGTTTCTTTAAATTTTGGTACAGCTTTCTCATAATTTTGTCTATACACATGAGTTTACACTACTTAGTACAAAAATGTCTGTGAAAATTCCTACACAAACTATTAACTGGCTTTCTGATGGGACCTTTGAACAGTTTTATTACTCAAAGCAGTTTCTTTATCGTTTGAATAAACTTGAACTCAACATATCTTTTAAAATGTGCTTTTGATAATGACATGCTGTAAGAAACTTCAGTTTCAGAAATATACTGATTATTATAATCCTTTCAGTAAAATAAACATATTATTGTTAATAAAAATATTTGCAAGAGGAACCATCAAGATTTCAAAAAAGCAAAGTGGTTTATTCTAGATGAGAATGGTTCTTCAGTTATCACCATTAAAAATCAGTTAGGTAAACAGATTTATGATCAGCAGCACAACACTTGACCACTGGCATGATGTACCAAATTATCCATGGGTAATCTAATAGCCATAGGTGCCAATCATCCCTCTGAGAGCATTTCGGATTGTACTAAACTGATAATTTCAACATCATTCCTCTGTGAAAATCTCTAAAATAGACTGGCTTTTGTCTCTATGAAATTAAATTCGTCAAAAAAGGAAAAATGTAGAAATATATTATTATCAGTCTAGTGGCTAGTCTAATCAGGTCCTTATGTTATATTTATATCAACTTATGTATTTCATTAAGCATTCTGCAGTGCAAGGGAGACCATAATTGAAGAACTCAGCGAAAGAATTGCGAAAACACAATATTAGTTAAACACAAATTGGATATATTCGTATTAGTATAGATATATGTTGCATCGGCTGCGGATGCAACCTTTGACAGCTCCGTCATAACATGCTATAAAAAGTAGAATATTTTCTCATACATAAGATATTGTTTTGACCAAAAAATCCAGCAAACTAAAATCAGTCTAATGTACTTATTTTTGTAAAAACGCGTATATTCTTTCAGATTTCGTATAGAACTAGACACAAGCCACGAGGTAGTTCCACAGCCAAAATTGGTGATGAGACCAAAAAATGGAATAAAAGTTTTTCTGCGTTCACGCTGAGTTAACGGTTCAAAATCTGATTTTTTTTTTAACAGTTTTGTATTTAGTAATTCAAAAGACGAAATGGTGTTATTGTATTCTAGAACATGACAGAATACCTGATGCGATAAGAATCTCTATTGTGAAATTTAATAAGAAGTACATGTATGTTTAAATACCAAAATTTAAACGGAAAATATGGCACCATTCAGTAGCGGATTCGAGCTTTTGGTTAGAAGGACGTGAACTTTTGGTTCTTTTGCATAATATGCAAGGAGTGTTTACTCATTTTACTCTCTGTGGTATTTATAATACTCATCATAATACTCTCTGTGGTGTTTATAATCTTCATCAAATACTCTCTGCTGTGGTATTTATAATACTCATCATAATACTCAATCAAACCGAGCCAGCTATTATTCTTCTTGGTTGCATTGTTTGCTTCCAAAGGATCTTTTTACAGATTTTATTAATGAATACGTGTGAGCGAAGCGAGCTAAAATTCCATGCTTTTAGCTGCCATTTGCATAGTCAACACATCCACCTGTATAATGATTACATAATGTATACAGAACGATTTGTTCGTTTATTGTCTACACAGACTATTACCTAATGTGAATTTCAATTTTATAGCCATATCACTACTGTGATGTTATTTATAACGAATGTTGACGTGCGAGAGAAGCCAGAAGAGCGTATGTTATACTGTTAAATTTCATTATAGTACTTGTAAACTGCATGTGCTTGCGAAAGAAGATTATTACAAAATGCAATGGAATGTCATCTATCCCTTGGTATTAATAAAATCTTTAAAAAGAATAATCATTAATAGTGCGCGAGCGAAGGGAGCAGAAAATGTTTAATATTGTTAAACGAACGTTACGCCGATTTGTTATGTTAAACAATCGTTACGTCGATTTGTTATTAAGACTTGAACCTTCTTGTCATACTGGTACACCTAGTGTCATAATTGCCCGAGGAAATACTAAATTGCACAAAGAGTCATATCTAAAGTGTGAAAACAGGATAAACAAGCAAGCGACAGTTAAAGGGGTCTATTTGATTTTGCCAACGTCACCATTATTTTAGATTTGAAGATAGGATTTTCAGAGACAGAAATCGCTGAAGCGACCTAGAACATACGAGTCCAAACAAGGTATACTACAAGAGGTTATATCTGAAAATATCTTTTGTTACGATTTAAATGAAAACCTTAATAAAGAATAACTTGATTTAGCTACAGTGTATGATATTGTATATTCCAGCCAGTGTTTGTGATATTTTATACAATAGTCACCTTTTTTTCTGATTGTCAGAATAATTTGTATATTTAATATATTGATAACGTAACACATAAGCACAGATAGTGCTTGACTCCTTTTCCACTTTTCCATGCTATCATTGCTATAATTATTGTTGAATTGCTGTTAATAATAGAATTTGGGTCATTTATTGTTGATTTGGGTTCATTATGTGGATAGCTGGGTCCCAGCTTCGCACATTATATCATATACAAAGGTTAAAGGGAACCAGATATTTGATAGAGCAAGTACTCGTTGTAGAACGTTATGTTTAAATTTGGACCAATCAGAAACAAGTTCTAAAAATAGCACGTCTGCTGGGGTATAAATAGGTAGATGGATGACAGAGAGCTCATTCGGTATCCAGCGGTAGAAGAAGACACATCGAGGATTCAGCTAATAATTTATCCCAGTACCTTGAGAAGGAGACTATTGCAGTTACCCTGTCAGGGCGGATAAATTATTAAAAAGAAGACTTTGGAAGTTCTTAGACTAAAGAAGAGTAGCAGAATTTCGATAAGGTTTCGAGCTATAGGGCCAGCGCATAGGAGTTTTACCTTAAAGGTAATTGAATGCTATAGACGATAGCATATATAGGCTGAGCATCGGGAAGCTGAGACAGAGACCCAGAGTTTGGTAATCTACTGAGATAGTAGGAGAGTTCCAGCTTATAGACGGTTCAGCATTATTGGCGAAGTACAGCCAAGGCATCTGGGATAATACCTATATGGTAGTTGAATGCTACATATGGTAGCATATAGGCGCTGAGCATCCAGGAGTCAGGGCAATCTTATAGAGTTTGAGAGGACAGAGGCCGAGCATCTATGCGATAGGACTCGTATGTTGTTGATTCAAAGACATTGTCTGACGGGAACTTCAACAAAAAGACCAGTCAAGTATAGAGTCTCCAGCCTATAGGAGTTTGAGCTAATCATTTTTAATTGAAGATTGATAGTTTGAAACATTTAGTGATTTGCCTGATCCCTGAAATTGTCTAGCTCATAATAGAAATTATTTACGAATCATTGGTACACGAATCATTTAGGCAAGGTAGCCAGAGGAAAATTCTATATATGAGATATTTGGTCTCACCAGCTCTACGTTTTAACAAAGGACATTCTACTTTCGTTTGTCAGCTAGTCTAAGACATAGTCACCTTAGCGATTGGACCCAAACCATTGTTCAAGATACTAAAGGCGTAGGCACTTCCCTGGGTCATATAACCAGTATCCTGACACTGATGCAGCTCTTAAAATGCAGGGACCTAAATGATCAAAAGCATACATATTTCTGTTTCCACGAGGTTCATATTTTGTTCGGAATCCTCAGTCCGGTATATAACCATATATTGTGTCTTTATAAATATATAGAAGAACATTCGTAAATGAAAATAAGAATAAACAAATTAATGTCATTGTCATTGACAGTTTGCGTCAGGCAAGTGTGTTTACCTCAGAAAGATACTCTGTCTAACTACTACATGTATGATTGAACATCCAGTTTCATTTCAATTTACTTCTTTTCTTGTTCCTTCACAGTACTTCCTTTCTTGTTCCTTCGCAGAAAGTAGTACACCGAAAATTGTCAATCATGGCAATACAGATAGTTTGAATAAAGCAAATGAAAAATTTAATAGCAAATCTGTGAGCTACTATAAAAGCTAGTTTTCAGTCTTGTAAGTTTGCATTTTGCTTGTTCTGACCGCTTGGAAGGTTATTTATAGCTGGCACGGTTTGCTTATTATGTTTTAGAGGGAAGACTTTGATGCCAAAATGTGTGAGATTTATTTGGATAGAGAGCGCCTTTGTGTAAACGGTTTGCAATTGGGTTTCGAAGCAAGATTTTTCTGAAAGATTAACCGCTTGTCCAAAATACGGCCAATCATTAATAAGGAAATATTTATTGTTTTAATTGCGGACCTGGAAGCAATGTACATATCAAAATTCTGTATTAGGCCTTATTAATAGCTGATTGTCACAGTTTCAAAATGACATTTTTGGTATGTTCATTCTCAGAAAACATTATTATTGTAATATATTTAAGTGCGTATGGCTCTTGGCCCCATACTGTATCCAGTAAGTTTTTGAATTGGTGGTCTTTGACGTAAAAGAAGTTTAAAGTATATTTTGTACCGGGAGAATACTAGAGTCACACACTTAACAGTACCATAAAGTGCACGATATATGTTCCTGTTAAACATGATTGAACATCAAGGAATTTGACGTAAAGCATGCAACAGGATCCGACGAAGCGTCAGTTTAGAGATACGTCAGTTTAGAGAAGACTCCAACTGGAAGGGAGTTCCAATTTCTAATAGAACTTTCGATCTGAGATGAAGTATCAAGCAGATATATTGACCTTTTCCATGATTCTCGGGTACAATTTGAAAGTGCAGGTTTCTGGTCAGTAATCACAGTTTGTTTTTTTATTCTTCTACCTTGAAAACATAGACCAATTTCCTAATAAATTACACACATGTGACGGCACTATAGATGATGAGTATTTCTTGTAAAATCTTTTTATCATCAAGTAAACCTTTAACAGTTTCCAATAAAACAGTATTGCTTATACTAGAAACTGATAAAGAAAAAACACCGGAAAATTTAAATGGAAAGTGATCAATGATTATCATTGGAAATGAAAGGATCATACGAACAACAAAACCGGTTTACAGTCAAACTTAATATGCTTGATTTGTCCTCACTGTACAAACAAGAGGCTTACTATCAACAAAATGGACAGAAAATATGGACAATGGAAGCAGAACCATTAGTTTTGGAGAACAAGCCTATCTACAAAAAGCAAAAAATAAAGACATTTCTAGTATGCAGAGAAATGAAATTGCTGGAGAAAGGGCGAAATTATGTAAAAAGTCGAGACATTTATTTGAAAACATTTCACCTGAGTCCAAAATCTTCCAGATTACATTTTTGTTTTAAAAAAATCGACTTTAAATACAATGTAGCTAAAGAATATGCTTTGTGCCAGAGCACTCGCACATATTTTGAGAAATGTAAAGCAAAAAACCATTAACCGGTCAAAAATTCCTTTAGCACATGTTCTTTTAGTTTACAAGACTGCAATTTTTGTTACAGCGAAACATATCGCTCACTTAATCCTTACAGCATACCATCATATGTCCTCCCCATGTGTATAATAGCATAGAATAGTTTTGTATTGTGGACCGGGTACTGTATTCATATAAAAGTGTTAGATTAATTTTACATGCATTTAAAATCAATTAGTAATTTATCGTGATAGCTGAACTAAAAAGTGCTGAAAAGAATTCAAAAAAAAATGTACGCCCAGGCAACCAACCTAGCGTTTAGGCATCAAAATCCGTCCTGAACGGATATCCGCGTACCAGTTCCGCAACTGTAGAAGAACCGGGTGTCCCGCTGGGATTGCGTTATAGAGAGGATGGAAGCCTATCACGCCCGGGTGGTGGCCATGCCGGGAAAATACTTGTTTCCGAGCAAGGGCGGGCTGGTGTCTTTGGCCAGGAAGGCATTAAGACGTGTTTTTTGGCCTCCAGCAGTAGATTGCGTAGATAAAACCGTAGAAGAACATCGGTAGCCAAAAGATGGTCGTTGTAGGGATGTGTGGTGGGAGGCGGGGGAGGGGTGTGGGTCCGTGCATGTTGTCAAGGAAAACCGGCTACCACGGGAAAACTCGTGTTTTCTCGTGAACAGGCATCAAACTCGATCCTCAACGGATATTTGCTATCTTTCCTAGTGACGTCCAGTTTCGTAACTGTAGAAGAACCAGGTGTCCACCGGATGTGCGTAGTAGAGGAGGTGGACGCCCACCACGCCCAGGTGGTGGCCATCTCGGGAAAACTTTATTTTCTCCCCGAGTGGGCATTAAAGTTTGCCCTGAATGGGTATGCCCTAGTTTTTTCCGTGAAATATCTGTTGCCAGAACTGTTTTGTTTCAGTTTTGATAAAGTCGTTGTAAATAATATCGCATGGAAATTATATACATCGACATGTCTCACTTATAATGCAATAAAACATTGAAAAATGTTGGTATCAAACTAATACATAGCATCACACATATAGGTAGTTGGAAAATTGAAAATTGAAAATTTTGAAATTTACCTTGAATGTGAAATTGAAACTATCTTTGAAGGGAGCCTTGTCAAACTGAAATCTGGAAATGGATGTTGAATACTTGGATTTTATATTTGGCTTTATTGCGATTTTCTGATTACAGACGGGACTAAATTATAGTAAAATTAAAGAGTACTGGATCGACTATTTCATATGGTTGGTCTCGTAAATTAGAATTCCATTGATTAGAAAAATACAGTTTTTTTTTCAAATGGTCACTCGTGTGAACGACTTTTACGGTATTGAATAAAATCAGCGTATACTGAAGATAGCTGAACACTCACTCTTATATCAATCAAATATCCTTGCCAATACATTAATGAACAAAGTAACTAAAGGCAAAAGACTCGTAGAATCAAAACTGAATCCTATATATTCTGTCTTTATAGGCTATAATGTAATAACTGCTGTTACATAATTATATTTATAGAACTTTTGTAAAAACTGTTTGTTCGTCTATAACGCATTTTATAATGGGTAAAATAAATATGTATTCATACATTTCACTTGTAGATGAAAGTATTTTGGCGGCATAAAGGGTTTGAAACTGAAACTTTCAGAAAACTGAATAGTATGATTATTTAGTCATTAACTAAGCACGTTATACAACCATGTTTTCATCGAATTTTTATTTTGGCGAGATGATGATTCCCTACCCTTTAATTACCGAAACCACGAAAATTTAGGTTTACTATGTCCATGGGGGTCCATTCTCTGCTTCAATTTATTCCCAATAACATTGAATGAACTCCATGATCCTAATAGCATTGACTGTACTCATAGCATTCAGTGGACTCCTTGATCCTAATAATATTGAATGAACTCTATGATCCTAATAATATTGAATGAACTCTATGATCCTAATAATATTGAGTTGACTCTATGATCCTAATAATATTGAGTTGACTCTATGACCCTAATAATATTGATTAGGCTTCATTATAAAGTTAACATGATGTGGAATCCTCGGTCCTAAACCATCATAATGGATGCGTACAATGCAGTCTACAACAGATGTACGCGGGCTATCTGAAGCAACAGGAGGCTTGTTATCGGACTCTGAAAACATGGATCTAGATTCAGACCTAGAGGACACTACCATTCAGGACACCACGTCGTTGCTACTTGATATACGACGTGAGGTCAGGCATATGAATAAAAAGTTTGACAAAAAGTTTGATTCGATAGAAAAATCAGTAAAGGAAATAAAGGAAGATAACAAACAATTAAAGGAGAAAAATGAGAGACTTTCAAGTGACGTAGAAGCATTAACTTCAAAACTTGCTGCCGTTGAAACCAAACTTGCTAATACCACAAGACAACAAGAAAGACTAGAGAGACAAAGGAAAATAAAGAACTTAAAATTCTTTAACATCGACGAAACAGTGAGTGAAAATACAGACAGTCTCCAAAATAAAGTGATTGGAAATATTAAAGACCACCTTGAACTCAGTGATGACGAAATCTCACTCGAACATGCATTTCGTTTACCGAGCAAGAAATCTCCGAAACCAATTCTTGTAAAATGTTCGAACCAGTCAGTGAAAGATAAAATCTTGTCAGCGTTTAGGAACAAACGAGATGAGGGCCTTAACCTACCTTTCAGAGTCGGCGAAGATTTGCCCGAGCGTATGCGTAAAGCGAGAGCTGATCTATTTCCCTTCTTCGAACAGTGTTTAAGTGAAGGCAGGTCCGCCCACTTCAAGCACGATATTCTTGTAGTTGAAGGTGTTAACTATACATATGACTCGGAGGGAAAGAAACCAGTTGCTATAGACAAATAACGTGTTGGCCAAAGTCCAGAATACATATCTGATATAAATCTATGTTCATTGAATATACAAGGTTTGCGTAAATACCGAGATCACCATGAATTGTTAAAATTTTGTAAAGCGTTTGAAATAATAGGATTCTGCGAAACATGGCAAACAAAACATGATGACTTTTGTGAATTCTTACCAGGTTATAGAAACTTTGACTGTCCACGAATCGTTAAGCATGGACAACGCGGCTCAGGTGGTGTAACTGTTTTTGTTAAAGACTGGCTAATAGACACAGGTTTAGTGAAACGAATTTACTCTGAGTTCAGAGAATGTGTTCTTTTTTTTGGTAGAAAAAAGGTTTAGTCATTTGCAAACAAACCTTGTATTATGCTTTGCATATGTAGCGCCTGAAAAGTCACCAATCTACGACGCAGAAAATTACAATGGAATTGAAATTTTGAATGATAAACTGTCCCTTGTCGAATCTGATCTCGGTGATGTTTCTTTCATTTTAGCGGGAGATTTGAATTCACGTATCAAAGACTTTGATGACTACATCATAGAAGACAATCTTGACTATATATTTCACGATAATGTTGACTACCCAGGTGATTCATTTTGCTTACCTAGGAAAAGCTGTGATACTGAATACAACAAATTCGGCCTATCATTAATAGAACTATGTTGCACAAAAGACATACATGTGTTAAATGGAAGATACAGAGACCGCTCAGATTTTACTTGCACTGCAAACAATGGGAAAAGTGTAGTTGACTATATACTAGCATCGACAAGTGTTTTTGAAAATATAAAAGATTTTTGTATCGGCGATTTTTGACCTTTCTGATCATTTTCCAGTAATTTGTGTACTACAACTTGATGTCGTAAACGTTGAACAAACAGTTGAAAATATCGAGCATTCAAACTTGTTCGATTACTCACCGTGCAAATGGCGTGAAACCTTGAAAGATGCATTTTTAATTCAATTTAGAAATATTTTTGATACATTTGAAAACAGCGTCACAGACGACAATATTATAGAAAGCCAAAGTGAATTTGTTAATTTGTATCAAAAAGCAGGCGAGTGTATGAAAACAAGAAAACGTAATATACGTCAAACTGACAGCGATCACACTCAACCTGATTGGTGGGATAATGACTGTGCTAATGCCAAGTACACAAAATACTCTAAATTGCGGAAGTTTAGAAAAACAGATTATCCAAATGACCTAAGAGAATACCTCAATGCCAGAAATGTGTTCAAAAATCTATGTAGAGCAAAGCAATTAGCAAAACAGCGTGAACGTCGAAACGAACTTATTGAAAGTCGTACAAATCCGAACAAATTTTGGAAATGCATTAAAAACGTGAAAAAGACACCACATCAGCAAGGCGCTGAAAATATCGCAAGTAGCGAATGGCTAAATTATTTTGAAAATTTATTCAAGAGTTCAAACGCCGACGAAGAAGCAAGAAACCAAAGTATCTTTGAAATTGCGGACATAGTGCTTGACTCAAGTGTACTAGATGGCACGATAACGGAAGATGAGATCATACAAAGTTTGTACTCGCTTCACAATGCACGGGCACCTGGAGTTGACGGAACGTGCATTGAAATGTACAAAAGTACAATTGATATTGTCTTGCCATACATTAAGCGGTTATTCAATAGTATTTTGGAGTCTGGTAACGTTCCAGCAAACTGGTCCAAAAGTCTCATAACGCCAATACATAAAAAAGGTTCAAAAACCGACCCAAACAACTACAGAGCTATATCAGTAGTGAACAGTTTGAGCAAGTTATTCATGAAAGTGCTGAGTAATCATTTGACAAAATGGGCTGATTCCAATAACGTTATCGATGAATCGCAAGCGGGTTTTAGACAGGGATATTCTACCACTGATAATATTTTCAATCTACAGGCAATGATACAAAAATTCCTTTCCAAACGAAACGGTCGAGTTTACGTATTCTTCGTGGATTACCTAAAGGCCTTTGACAATTGTGTGCATACAAAATTATGGAATAGTTTAATACGCAAAAGTATAAGTGACAGAAGTAAACTACTTAAGGTCTTTCAGTCCATGTACAATCAGTTGAAATCATGTATAAAACTTAACGACGGTATCACGACATTCTTTCCATGTGAAATTGGGACGAAACAAGGCTGTGTGATCTCTACAATTATCTTTTCGCTATTCATTAATGATTAAGTCAGTCATATGAAGTCTAAATGTGGTAGAGGTATCTTTATAACCAATGATAATGATGACCTATTTGTGTTAATGTTTGCGGACGATGTATCAACAGTAGCAGAAACTGTCGTAGCGCTACAAAGGGAAATAAATGCTGTAAGTGATTTCTGTTGCGAAACAGGTATGAAATTGAACTTGGATAAATCCAAAATTGTGGTATTCCGTAGGGGTGGGCCTTTAAAACAATGTGAAAGCTTGGCATTCAACGGAGAGCAAATAGAAGTTGTGTCATGTTATAAATATCTTGGTGCCTTTTTTACACCAAAATTATCATGGTCCAAAACTCAAGAAACACTATCACTCCAAGCAAACAAGGCAATGAATACCATCTTCCGCTATCAAAAACAATTTGACTTTTTCGACCCAAAGGACGCATTCAAGCTGTTTGACGCTATTGTAAAGCCTATTATGACATACTCATCCGAACTATGACTAAACTCATAAATATGCATACAAACAGGTACCCAAAGCAATGTTACATCATGCTACGGCGGCTGGATGACGCAGGACGAACAACGTGGGCAACGCATATCAAACAGCTTTTGTTCCAATATGGATTTGGATTCGCTTGGATAACCGGTGAAATCGGAGACCCTAACGCATTCTTGCATGCGTTTTCTGAAAGGGTGAAAGACTGTGCCAAACAATCTGTATTTGCTGATATTGGCTCTTCCCCGAAGGCTTTATCATATAAACTCTATAAAAGTCTACTTGAAACAGGAACTTATCTGTCTTTACCAATTACATACATTCAGAAGCGCACACTGTCGAACTTTCGATGCTCAAGTCATTGTCTAATGATTGAAAGGGGTAGGCACGAGAACATAGATAGAGACTATAGATACTGTAAATACTGTTTGGAGAGAAATGTTTATGCGGTGGAAAATGAGATACACTTTCTTATCGTGTGTCCACAGTACAACGAACTTAGAAAAATGTATTTTAGAGACGAATGGGTGAATGGTGTAGTATGTGACCAGTTATTTATAACGATAATGTCAGATAATAGATCAGATAGTATTTTCTCCTTAGCAGGATTTCTAGTTAATGCATTTCAATTGAGAAGCGTCGAATAAGTAAATTCTAAAAACAGTACTGCTCACGAAAGATATGTCAATAAATGTATGTTGCTTTTCTTGAAATTGTATACGCATATACGTACATATATACAGGATATCTAAAGATCGATATGGTGAAATGTAATTCGTACTCATACCATAAACAATAACAACATCATTTACATTGTATTAAACATGTATGTATGTGAACCATATCTCGACATGTTACACTATGTTATATCATTTATGAATGTATTTTGGGCCGGTGGCCTTTAACTGCTAATAAACTATATTTGATTTGATTTGATTTGATAAATAATAACAACACTGAGCCTAAGCTTTGTTTTACATATATCTAATTTTTGCTCTTTATTTCAGTGTTTTCGGCGACCATTTTCTGTCGATCGCCGTAAAACCCAACTCACTCTCTTATATAAGTGTTACATGTAAAGTCTCTGTATATACAAATATTTTGATTTCACATTTCAACTGTGTACTTGACTGTTTGCCATATCGTGTATTGTTTAAGGGTACTGGACATAGGTAACTCGCAGCACGACCTCGGAGTCTGGTGTCTAATATGAAATCAATTTAAAAGTTATGTCAACTGAATAAAGTATACTAGAAAATCATTTAGCACACCCGTTAAGCTCAACAGGGAGAGCACAGATCTACGTATCGCAGGGTCGTGAGTTCGATCTCCGGGCGGGGCGTTTGTTCTCCTTGACGACTTGATAAAAGACCATTCGTCCTCTGCCTCTGATTCATAGGGGGAATTTTGTAGTTACTAGCGGGCTACAAGTTTTTACTTTAACAGAATCCAGGAACACTGATTAGGTTAACTGTCCGCCGTTTCATAACTGAAATATTGTTGAAAAACGGCGTTAAATCCATAACAAAAGAAAATCATTTGGACGGATAGACCACAACCGAAAATTTAAAGTCTGCTTACAAGATGTAATGAAATGAACACAACACCATTCGCGCCTCTATGACTTGTTTGATGCATAAGGGATGTACCCCATAATCCCAAAATACCGGAAAATACAAAACATTTAAACCGTGTTTAAACACAATTTTATTTTCACATTGACAACAATATAGATAAGCAAGAATAACGTAAAATATTTCTTTGTTCAATTGTAGCATTGTTTGTTTGCACATATCTAAGGTAGTTGACCTGTAATGAAATTCGGTATTTTCCGTTCGATAACGTATTCTCTGTAAGCAATTTCGGCATTCTTTGGTTGTTATGGAAAAATTCTGTTGCGGCCGAATATTGTCGATATCTTATACGGATAATACGTAATTATACGGAAATTACCGATTGCCAATACGGGTCCACTACCTTAACCCTTACCCTGCTAAATTTCTATAATGAACTTGTCCATCTTTCAATTTGGACCAGTTATTGGACCGCCATGGATGTATAATGGCATTTTTGACGTCATTTTACTCTGTGTCGTCGCTTTTTAAAAAAAAAAAACACTAAAAAAAACAGCAACAAACACCCCGCAACATCCAGTTATTGTAAATGTTTCCTTCTTGTATCTTGTATGCAAACATTTGGATATACAATTATCATTATTCATTAAATCCGATCTGATAATGGTGATTTTTGTAACACTCAAAGTATGACCTTTTGTCAAATGTGCACGTTGAGGTCATGTTGTAAAAAATGTAAATACATAGTCCATAATATTTTTTGAAAATAAAATCTAATGACTGCAGAAAATCGAATACAAAATTGTGAACCAGAATTTCTCCAAAATTATCCAACTTTTGAATAATTAAATGCATTGCCATTAAAATCGTAATCCACTTTTGTGCGCGTCCGAAATAGTTTTTTTTTCCCCAGAGAACGTTTGTTGAAACGTTATTTTGGATCGTAGGAGTCACTGGAAGTATACCGGGCTAACTGTGATATAAAACACGTCAACGTCACCTACGAAAGCGTTTTGCAACGTAAAATACAACATAAAACTGTTTATAACTGAACATTTTGGTCAATTTATAAGTCATTTTACAGTGTTACGGCTACTGCAAATATTCGGTATTTCTTACCGTAGATCAAAGTTTCAAATATCTGAACAAAGTTTATCCGTATACAAGTTTCCCGCCAGTAGTTACAAGAATTACAACATGAGCTCCATGTGTACACGTGACAAAGGTCATGTATCGAGTATCACAAAAATATTACTTTTCTTGAATGTATAACAAACACCTCATTAAGCGGCAATGACGGGCCTTAGAGGTTACTTGAAGTCTTAAGCATAAAAGACACCCCATTGCCGATAAATAAGTGTCTAATACTG
The DNA here is from genome assembly GCF_021730395.1 of Mercenaria mercenaria. Lineage (NCBI taxonomy): Eukaryota > Metazoa > Mollusca > Bivalvia > Venerida > Veneridae > Mercenaria > Mercenaria mercenaria. The sequence continues at coordinate 28,251 of NW_026463296.1, forward strand.
ACCGGCGATTTCTATAGATTGTCCAGAGCCTGACTCAAATAGTTATTTTCATGACACTCCCCTGATATTCTTTTTATTCACAAGCATCGTAGTGTTTTAAGAAATTTAACGAAGTCTAGAAAATTATAAAGTAAAAAACAACATCCATATGTATCTATTTTGTCAAGAAATTAAATCGAGGCACATGACGCATCCGTATCAATAGTAAGTAATGGTTTGATTGAGTCTGACCACAAGAGGTAATGAAGTGTGCAACACCTCTCAGCCTCCTTTACACAGTTTGTAGTGGAACTCCAGAAGTCTGTTTCACAAAAGTTCATAACTTTTATCAAAAGTTCTCACCTAAACTTGGACTTGTAAAACACATTTATTTCGTTGGATATAACTTGTATCACTTTGAAAAGGGGACATACGTCCATTTTTATGTCAGATATTTCTTATTTTTGTTCGGCTCATGTTCTCAGAATAGCCTAGTAGTTAAAATGAATGTACTTAAAATTTTGTTCGTGAAACACCTTAAGTTCTAATTTTGTTCTTAGTAGGCTTCGTGAGACGGGCCCTTGGACCTGAAATGTTTACAACACTGAGTTCAAGAAGGGGGCGACTTTTTACGACCGCCACAAGGCACTAAAAACTGTCGACTTGATAAAAGTCCTTGATTTATTTTCTTAAAATGTTTGAAAAAAAAACACAACGTTTTGTTACAATATATAGCATTCATACTTCGCAAACATACCCAGTTAAAATATCAAAAGGTCAGATACACTGCGTAGTCCGCCAGGTGGCGTGACAGAATAAGTTAAATTAATGTAATAATATGCCTTAGTTGAAAAAAAATATATTGACAATTCCAAAATTAAATCTAACCATCATTGAATCTAATCAAATTGAGACATAAACACATTTATTTGCTAATGACATTTTCTATTCATATGATAATATTCCTTTCTCACACATAATTGATGCTAATATAGACAACAAAAAATAACATTGAATACTACATGCAACATTTTAAAGGGGCATACCTAACAATTTTTGTTGTTGTTTTTTTTTTTGCGAAACTGACCATACACTTGTTAGTATATATATGTAAATAACAAGTACAATTAAAATAATTCAGAAAATTTAAGACAGTAATTACCTAAGGGTTTTCACTTGATTTCTCTTGAATTACAAGACAATACCTTAGATATTATACATCATTCTATGGAACTCCGAGGGTGGTAGTATGAACTTTTTCTCTTTTTCATAGCATCTTGAGTGGGTCAAGAAACGAAATTGATTGCCAAAATTTTGTAAAATTTCTAAAACAACATTTTTTTTTTTATTTTGACCGATTTGTTCAATGGGAAAATATATGTTTGGTCATAAAATTGGCGTTATTAAAGACATCTTAACAATTAAAAATAATCCTACTAGCTACTTCGGAAACCTTTAGGTATGTCTTGCAAAAATGGGCAGCAATTTTCGAAAAATCCTGTTATGGATTAGGTGGACCCAACATTACTTGTTTTTAATATTATACTATTTATACATCAGCCTCAGTCTGCAAGTATGCTATTTCCGCAGTTTCAGGTTTTTACTGAAGCGTGTTGAGTTATATTTACGTCCGCAGAATGCCGATGATACATCGGCGCACGCATAATACACCAATCGCAATAATATTTTATTATGTTTTTTTTTAAATTATTTTGCACTCTGTTAAAGAAGCTTTAGGTATGACGCTTTAATTTATGAAACAAAAATCACCATTAGGTATATTGAAAAAAAACATGAATTTTATTTCTATGTTAGAAATAATGTCAACTTGTAGAACTGCAAAAGATTAACAGTCTCAATACTATGAAATAATTTAATTTCGCGGGCAAAACTTTTCGCGGTTTCAGCAAAATAAATGTTGTTTCGTTTAGACATGAATTGGTTAATTTCAAATTTTAATGATGCAATAATTGGAAATTGTGTTTATCAATTGAGATTAAATTTCATGAATTGACGCACACACGAAATCATTGAAAATTAATCCCCGCAAATATTAATAAATTCACAGTATTCGTACGATCTGAAACGACTTACTTGTAAAATCAAATGAATAAATACTCCTTCTTGTATACAAAAAATATATCCAATGTATCTAAATTTCCATAAGTTAAAGTGTAAATGATGATTTTGAACACCTTTTATTCTAGTCTCAGTACAAGACATTTCATTTGTCAAAGGAGCTCGTGTGACCTTAACTGATAAATGTAACTAAATTTTAAATATCAATTGCAATGTTATTTCATTGGGAATGAAACAAATGAAGTAATCAAACAACGGTAAAATATCTGACGTCAAGACATTTATGAAACAAACGTCAATATAAATGAAGACATTGACGGTTACTTACTTGTTTCTGAACTAAAAACTGATTTATGTGCCATTAATTTTCACAGATCATTTTCTATGTAGGGATCATGATCCTGACCAGAAATTCTAAACAAAAGGCATTTCTGCGTTTTAATTGCAGTGCATAAATTCAAATAATTGAAACTGTGACTCGGATTTGATTGTTTCTACTGAATTTTATGTTTCCAGGTTTATGCCTGATACAATATTTGCCAAAATAACGTGCACATTGAATACAAAGCAAATTGATCAATTGTAACCTGATGTTGCAAATGTTATACATAAAAACAGAAAAAGATTCTAAAATTGAAAGTGTAAATACCAGAAAATTATACTACTTTTCAAAGAAAGATACATGATAAATAGAAGTGATTATCATAGAATTTTTGTCTTGTCCATTGTTAACAGGTATATATAAATACAAACTAATGGATTACTGTTCTCTAAGATCACAACCTTTCATACAATATGGGGTCACATTACGTCCTATCTACAAGACACACCGTCCAATAGTTCTAAAATGCATCTTGTATGATTGTACTTTGGCTTGGACGAGCATGCATTACGGCGTAAATAACGTAGAAGTGACATCTATATAACTTTAATACACGATGAACAATAAATCGTTCTATCCTAACAATAGTTTTCAATACATATGAATTAGGAATGATAAATATACTTGCAATTATAAATATTACTTCCATAATATCCTTCATCCATTACGTATCAAACTTTATCTTCGTAATTTACTATCATTCGAGCGTCATACGCATTTTCGAACTTAAAAATAACCTTTTTACAAATGATTTTAAAAATCCTAAATAATCTTTACGTGGTCTGAATTTTGAAAAATTAATCGCTGGAAATATTAAGGACAGCAAAAACACTTGTTTAGTGTTACTAGTCGGACTCTACCTGTGTTAAGAGTGACCTACAAGTTCCTAAAATTGAGACCCGACCCTAACATATTTTGCTGTAAAGAGTGAATTTAAGAAATATTTTCGTAAAATTTGTTAAACTATATGCCTACCTATTTACCCAATTTGTTTGGTCAGGACACTCTTAACACAGATATTTTACTTCCCGTCTTAAACGTTCACTTAACGCCAAACGTATTTTTCTGGCCTAATGAGACGATTAAATGCTCAAATAAAAGAAATTTTTACGTACAGGTACTTTTCAATAATTTTGTACGTACGTAAATATTGCAAATGTCTTAAGCGCCCTGGAGAAAACTTTTAGTTACTTTCCAAATAACAAGATAAAAATGTTATGCAAGTATCATGACCCTATTATTCAATGAGGAGGAGCACAATTATAATTCATCTGCACCATTCAAATATACAGAACACATCCAAAACGTCACAACAAATTCTTTATCTTCGGTCACTGAATAATTGAGATATCTTTAAAAATTGTCCTATTTGAAACTGATGATCAATTTGTCTCATATGACAATAGATGTATTGATAAAACCGTTTTACATTTATTCATATTTCGTTGAAAAAAGCAACTTTTTTCATTGTTTTTGAAAGTACATTCAGAATATTACGATGTGTGTATTTAATGTTTACATTTGATAAAAAGCTGAAATTAACAACGGTTGAAAGAACGTATCATCTAATATTACATCGATAAAGATATATTTTGTGCTTTCCACTGTGGTCATATTTCATTATATCCAACCATTTAATTGTAATACGGGGCAGCATGTTTTGATACGGCTTTGTCTTAATCCATTCTGAGACAGGTAAAGACGCTTGCACTATTAATTGAGGGTACACGTATGATGGCCATTAATCACTCAACTGAACTTCATACAGGTATAAAACAAATACGAAAATTTAGCCATCAATCTTCTTACTCATACTGTTATGTTAAAGATCTACGAACATCTATTGCAAAAATGAAAACCTTTGCATACATAATTGACTTAGTAAATGACGTAATTAAAGGGCTAGATATTATAAGTACCCCAAATCTTTCAATATGTTATCAAGACATTTATCCTCACTACTATCGGAGATTTATCAACCTATCCACTAGATACTTAATTATACTGCAATCTCACCTGCAGTTCCAAACTAGAAGAACCCTAATATTACATCAACTTATTGAGAAAGAGGCCCATATCCAGGCTTCAGTTAAATCGGAACAATAGAATGGCATCCAAGAACTATTTATGCCATATTAATTTAGAAGCAAAGCTGGAGAGTCAGGGAATAATGTTTGAAAGTTTTCAATCCAACAATAAAAAGGAAACCTAGTTCACTCTTTGCTGGTCATATTTTGACGAATAGAAATGGCTTGAACAATATCAGTAGAATGTTACCCATCTCTGAGAATTTTAATTAAGCTAGCGGACGTTAACTAGAAGGGAATGACCTCTGGTGTTTATTTCTTTGAAATATCAAAATAGTTTGAAAAATCTTTGTTAAAAGAACCATAATTGAAAACAACATTGAGTGAAATCATTTCAAAATTTGCCCAGCTTTTCTAGCGACCAGTTATTTTCATACTTTAAACTCTATTCATATAGGCGTATTGTACACTATTGTGCACGTCAAATGTCAGAATAACGTCATCAAATATATAAAACGTACTCTCACATATTCTTCTCAAGACAGAATAAAATGTTGTTAGTTTATATTTATCATACTTTGAAGTTTGATGCATATTTTGTGTTGCCAAAGCTGGCTGTAATCCGGCAAATACGCAGTTGCGAAAGGAATGTCGTGTTAAGACTGACAATCAGCTTCCAACCTATAGTTTCAGAGATGATAGTATTAAAATGAAATTTGAATGGACGTCAAGGGACGGACTTTAAATTGTCACAGCAGCTCATCCCCAGATCTAACTGCTCAAGAGAGCAAAACAAAAATGTAAATTACCGACACAGGCCAAATGATCACACTTTGTATTATATACTGAACATATATCTTTGATTCAATCGTGTTTTGTTGTATGATATATGCATAGACACATGAAATATTTACGGAATCAATAATTTGAATATAGTTTTAAGTCAGTTAGTAACATCTTGCCCAGAAAATGTAATGTAAATTATGTACAGTATCTTTATGATACATAGTAAATATTTCAATATGCAAACTATTCAAACGAAGTGATTTTTAAACAGAGTACTTCAAAGAAAAATGATTCATAACAGTTGTCGAAGATTCCAGAACAGAGAATCAAAATAAAACTATACAAGCAACGAACGGATGTCCATACAGGCTGCAAAAATGTATTTCTTACGACACTTTCAGGTAATACGAGAGTGCTTCGAAAGTTTTGTATACAAAAGTACATAATATTCATGTTTAATTTCTACATGCATGTAAAGATGCATTTAATACTTAACCAACTCGAAAGGCTCATGGAAATCTGGGAAGAAATGAAAAACTGATATGCATTAGAAATAGTTACAATCATATACACTGGCCATTTTTTGTTAATATGGCTGTGAAAAGTTAAATACGCACTTATAATAGAGGGCGTTTTACGCTTAACATTTCAGCAAAGCATATCTTTAAGAACTGAATAATACACATAGTCACATTAAGGTGTCATTTATGTAGGTGGGTAAAGAAATTAAAGCCTGGCTTTTCTTGACCTTGAACATGCTTGTCGGAAAGGTCATCGTTGACCTCTAAGAATACTGATGCCGTCAAATATCTTGTCGCGGAAGATAGCAGGTATTCTGTGGAAGTGATAGCTAATGGGATGGGGATTATAGAAGGGACAGGGGTAGTTCACACTATTCTGACAAAGCATTTAGGCCTTAGAATGATCTGTGTAAGGTGGATCTCTCATTTATTGACTCCTGATCAGAAGAAGGCTAGATTACAATGTTCCAGAAACAAAATAAAAATTGCGACGGTAGAAAAAGTACTAAAAAGAGATGAAACATGGGAGTATATGCTTGAAAATCAAAGACGATCCAACGACAAGCAGGAGAAACAATGAAAACACCCGGTAATAGCAAAGCGACAGGAAGGCACCAAAAAGGTTTTGTATACAATTTTCTTTAATTCTTGTGATCCCTTGTCAGCAGCTTATTCAAAAAGTCAGTACTTAATTCAATAAAGAAATTATACAAGAAAAAAGCGCCCATGTTCTGGTTTGAAAGACATTTTCTTCTTTCAAGAGACGCTCCAGCCTATACATGTATTGTCGTCATCAACTTTTTGCACAACGAAAAGTTTAAAATACTTCAACACCCACAATATGCTCAATATTTTTGTCCATACTTTGTTTTCTATTTCCGCCCCTACAGAAAATGTTGCCGCGATGATATGACAGTAAAAGAGCCTTTGGAAGCGAAATCCATCAGTGCTTAAAACAGATACCAGGGGCAGACTATTGTTAGATAATGGATATCGCGTCTACAAAAACGCATTTTTAAAAGGGGATACTTTAAGGAATTGGAATAGATTTGTTTTTAGGGAGTTTTTCTGGTTTTACTTTTTGGGGCCCAGTTACATTTTTTTAAGCACCCCCGTATACCAGTAAAAGTTTTAAGATTTATTTTTCAGACTGTACTGTGAACTGAAAGCCGTGAATAAGTGAGGCGTTTTCGTCATTTGCCCCAAAACTCTGCATAACGATTCTATTCAAATCCGATACGGGAAATGAAACTTCAAATGTATTCCAGTCTTCGCCGTTATGTACAACCTGAAATACACAGTCAAAATATAAATATTTCTTACAATGAATGTGTTGTCTAAAACATTAATCAATATGGCAGTTATTGCATAATTTAATTTTTCCTTTCTTTTAAAAGAATTATAAGAAATGGAATTGGAAACATTGAATATAACCAGTCAGAGTTATGGAAGATTCAGCTGCTTCGCTGCTTAGCCCTAAACCACCAAAAGGTAGTGATAAGGAAAGATGCTGCCGACATATACTTAGCGCGGCTATCACTGGTTTCAAAATGTAAACAGGCTAGTAAAATGAACATTTTTGTATATCTTTTTTGGTTGAACTTATTTCGAAAATTGGATAATGCAGTGTCATGTTAGAACATTTTTACTACAGGTTGACTATAATTTCATTAAAAATAAATTAACTGTGGTGTCAAGAGCTTTTCTCCTGATTCAGACGTTTGTACATTTTGATACCTGTTTGTATTCCAACTACATTTCGATGAATAGATACATTATATAAACATAATCGCTCATGCAAATGATCTAAATGTATATCATATTTAAGCTACAGTCACACATACGGATATGTGCTTGCGTTGTGGTACGGTGCGGATGGGATTGGTCTGTGTGGGCGGACACGGATAAGTACGGAGCAGTACGTCTTAGTACGGGAAAAATGGTGAGAAACGGGGAACAAAAAAAATACAGGACGCGAATAAGTACGGATAGGTTCGGCGTACTACGTTGAACTACGTTTTACTGCGGCTGGCAACTTGCTCAGCGCGTGGACGGGTCTGCGGTGAACTACGTTGAACTACGCTTAAGTACGGGCAGCCTCGGATAACTACGTTCAGCTACGGATCAATATGCATGACTACGGCAAGGTACGTTTCAGTACGGATAACTACGTTTTAATACGTTTAACTACGGATGAATAAGTTTCAACCAAGTTGGACTAAAGTCACGTTCAAATGGTTACGGATCGCTCAAACTTTTGTGTATGTTCAAAAGTTTGAGAAACTTGCAAGTTTGGGATAAGTCTTGAATACGTTTTGACCAAGTGTTGGTACGGATTGATATGGATTATTACTTTGAGGTACGACTCAGGTACGGATCGATACGGATTACTACGTTTCTATCCGTGTCTAGACGTAGCTATCCGCGCCGTATGTGTGACTGGTGTATTACCTAGGCAAACAATAAATTAATGAAATCTCCCTTGAAGGAAAAATAGCAGTATTTCTAAAAGTGGTGGTGCTTTCACATCAGTGATTGCCCTACACAGTATTCGTGGCTCTGTGGCAAAAGGTAAGTGTTATAATGTCTACCTAGAAATAAGAAAATTATACGTCCGAGAAATGTTTAATGCTTCCAAGGATTGTCATTAACCTTTTTATTCTCATGTGTTTAGAGTTATTGTAGAATTAAGAGAAGCATGTGTGTGAACAATTCGTGAGCGATTAATATTTTAACCAGACTTAGTATCACAACGATAAGTTCTGCATATACTTTTTATTCATTGCAGATAGGGATTATGTACACCATGGAAGATAAGTTCTACAACAAACTCCATTAAATGTCGTCATACAGAAGTGCTAAATTTATTCACCGATCGAAAGATATGCCATGATAATGTTTCAATATGCTGTTTCTAGATTTAAATAAAAGATTGAACGCAGAGGCATGTTTTTATGTATAATGATACATTTCTCGACAAAGAAGGCTATATGAAATGATTAAGTTACTATCCCACTCCCCACGCCCCCACCATCGCCATTTGAACAAATGTGAGAAAGGACCTTACAATTATGCTACAGGCAAAGTTTGATAGATATCCATCTAGCGGTTCATTTGGAAAAGTTGTTTAAAAATATTTCTAATTTTAGTTCTAGCGGCCCCTAAAACAGGCAAAGTGCCTTTATTTAAACAAAATTTTGAGAGGACTTACAGTGACTAAGTTTGATGAAGATCCACCGAGCAGTTCAAGAGACGAAGTTATTTAAGGTGGAATGCGCCTAAGTTGAAATTAAAGGGTTCCATTTCGACAGTTTGTTTAAAATAAAATGCACCATATTCCTCATTTAATGCGTATTTTACATTTTTTTATATTTCTGTAACTTTGTTCTCTGCAAGCCTTCAAACATGCCTATTGACGTCCATTTTTCATGAACCGTGAAATCACCTCCGTCAGACTGAATCGTTCTTTTCAGTCAACAAGTATCGATTTGCTTATTAGTCATGAAATTTCTATATAAAATCTCTTCGAAGTGATGTAAAATTAATTGAGATCATTTTATCATTAAAGACTATATTTACTTTAAAGTGACGTCAGAGAGACAAATATGACGTTTTGAATAAAAAGTTTTAATAAACATCTATCAAACAGTTCACGAGAAGAAGGTTTTTAAAGTTTATTTCTATTTTTAACTCTAGCCCCTAAAAGAAGCCATGTGCCCCCATTTGACCAAAATTGGAAAAGGACCTTACCGTGATGCTACAAATCAAGATCCACCAAGTCATTCAGACGAGAAGTTGTTTAGAGGTCTTTCTATTTTTAGCTCTAGTTACCCATAAAAGGGGCCAAGTGAGCCCATTTGAACAAATTTGGGACCTTATAATAATGTTTCAGACAAGGTTTCATGAACATTTATCAATTGTTTCATGAGAAGAAGTCATTTAATAGCATTTTTACTTTTAGTTCTAGCGGCACCTAACAGAGACCAGGCACCCCAATATGAATATTATTGAGACAGGCCTTTATAATGATGCTATAGACCACATATGAGAAAGCTACATCAATTGGTTCATGGGAAGAAGCCGTTTTAAGGTATCTCTATTTTTAGCCCTAGCGGCCCCTAAAAGAGACCAAGCATCCCCATTTGAACAAATTTGGGAGAGGACCTTATAATAATGCTATAAATCAAGTTTGATAAAGTTCCACCCAGCGGTCCACGGAAATATGTCCTTTTAAATTATTTCTATTTTTAGCTCTAGCGACCACTACAAGGGGCTAATCACCCCATTTGAACAAATTAGGGCGAGGACCTTATAGTGATGCTACAAACCAAGTTTGAAGAAGATCCATAAAGCAGCTCATAAGAAGTCGTTTAAAGGTATTTCCAAGCTTAGCTCTAGCGGCCCCTAAAAGGAGTAAAGTGCCCCGAGTTAAGATGTTAAAATGGTGCTACAGACCAAGTTTGTTTAAGGTCCATCAAGCGGTTCATGAGAAGAAGTTGTTGAAGGGTTTTCTTTTTTAGCTCTGGTGGCCCCTAAAAGGGGCGGCCAAGGTAAACCATTTGTATAAACAGTATAGTGATCTATGCGAGGATGTTACTGATCAAATTTGGTATAATTCTGACCAGTAGTTTCAGAGGAGGAGATGTTTAAGTAAAAATGATGACTCAGCACGACGGACGATGGACGATGGACGACGGAGAACGGACACCGGACCATCTACCTATACTAATAGCTCACTTTGAACAAAGTTGGAGTGAGCTAAAATGTCTAACCACTACAAATGTTTGAATTTCATTACACTTTTCTCAAGTAATCTAATTATACAATAGATGTTGCTCTTTATGTCGAATTGAGGATTATTGACCTGGACAAAGCGGCGTGAGCCTTGGGATATGCACCCGTTCTATATTATTTTTGCCAAGTCAATAAATCCTTTTATCGACCTCACTTTAAAGTTGTTCAAATGGTTCCAGTGCATTGAACATGTACGATCTTTTCCCATCTTTTCATGTATTATCATTTTCCTCAAGAAAAGCTAGAAAATATCAAGTCATTCCTTTTTTCCTTGACCACACTTGTCCATATAATAGTAATTTTGTGCCTCTCTACTTGCTAAAAGGTATAGGTGATTTGCACTGAAGTAATATAATATATAATAACCAAAACTTAATATGCTTAGCAATACAGTATTTGACACAGGCATTTGAAGTACTTATACCAATTCTTATGAGCCTATTATCAAATGTAATCTAAGCTGTAGTTAACAGTCTGCTGAACACGCATGTACATTCGACTGGTCAGTTATAACTGGACTTGATCCTTTCTTTTATCACATAACGGTAAATTGCACAGCGAATGCTACTTTCTTCCATAAAGATTAGTGTACGTAAACAGAGGAAGTACTAATTGATAAATCATTCCGATTTTTTGTGTGGGCATTTTGCATGCTTTCCAATGACAAATGCATATAGTACTAAGATCTAGATAATTGTACTTTACAAACGCATAGAAACCGTGTTACTTTTTTTACCTTCGGTCTCGGATACCAACTATCCCTTGGGCTTTTGCAGACGTTAACACAAAATAACAACAACAAAAATATAAATAAGATAATACTTATCCAGAATGCGATGTATTCGACAATTCTTATTGACTAATTCTCGTATCTTCGAATCATTTTATTAGTATTAATAATATTTATCATTCACACAAATTTTAGAAATATTTAAAACGAACGACAGGAAATGGTTTCCCTGTAAAATTTACTGCTGACAATGTTTTAAATTAGGCTCTTTGTGGGGTGGGGTGGTAGGGGGGCAATCTACTGTGATATGCCAGTTCAAAAGGAATATTAGCTGGGCAGGACTGTTACCTTAGAAAACAACAAATATTTAGTTTCCAAAAACTTACCTTAACCGAATCTTCCTGGACATGAAATGAAATCGTAAACGGTTTCTTCGAAGAGAATGCTGGAGGTAAATCGATGATCTTGTTTTCAGATGATGAAAGCACATAGAATTCAACAGTTTTGCCAGCGAACCTAGAGGGGGAATATTCAAAACAAATCATAAACGATTATATACTATGGTATCTCCTTCGCTAGTAATGGTTTTCCTTGACACGTACATCTTACCGTTAAAGCATGTACAACAATTTAATTACGAACCCTGACCATTTCAATGTGCATGTGTATTTTATTAAGACGAATATCAAAGTATCAATGTAAAGTTCTTCGTAATGTATGCATTTTCGACCAGTAATACTTTTTATCTGCTCTCTGTCTATTGTTTAATGTAAAAAGTTAAATGTTTTCCGCTTGATCTCAAAGCAGAAATGAAACATAGTCATTACCCGTACTGTGTACAAAACAACTGTAAAGGCTATCACTGTTCATCTAAGACTTTATTTTAATAAAACATATTTAAGATGTAACATGTGGTAATCGGAGGATTTATTCGTTTTTCTATAATTTGCATTCGTGGCAATACTAAGACTAGTTTTGCTTTCCACGTTAGCGGATTAAAACTTCTATTAAGATATATGAACTTGGTTTTACATCTAGTTCCTATATATTTAAAGACAGGGTTCAGTCAGCGGTTATAAGCACCAACGACCTACATTCTAAAGATTCTCAATCTATTATTTCTTTTATTACCAACAATGGAAAAACATATATATCTATACCTTAAACGGTAGTTTATGCCTTAAGACTTCAAAGAAGAGCTGATGTTATACCTTTACATAAAAAAAGATATTTGTAAGCTTACATTACATGTAAAAAGATATTTGTAAGCCAATATTAACCGCGCCAAGAACTTATATTGGAAATTTCTCAGTGATGTGCCGACTCTTGGGTAATAGTTTCAATTGTTTTTAAATGTTTTGTTCTATTTATCTTCAGATAAGGTAACTTCTGTCTTCTTTTCTAAACTCAATTTTCTTTATAATTCCAACATTTCTTATTCGTGTTTTCCACTTTTTTTTATCTTCTTTCATAGTGATTCTTCTCCACACAGCGTCAAACTATTTAGGGTAAGTTTGTTTCTATATCATTTAGGAATGATTATTATCAACTGACAGTAATTATAGACTATTTTCCTTGTAATCCATATACAGTTTTCTGTTTGTGAGCGTTAATAAAAAGCATTTGTTCTAAAATTAAAAAAAAAACAAAAAAACCTGTAACTTTATTTCTGAACTGCTTGGTTTTTCAGACTCTTGAATATTTTCGAGTTTATTTAAAACCATGAAACAGGATATATTTGTTCTCAATATCCTTCATAGACATATCACATTCAAACATCAATTCTTTTCACACTTAATGCGGCTGCGTTCTTGAAACGTAACTTACCCTCTTCAACTTTTAACTAATATTCCTTTTGAACTGGCATATCACATTTCCGTTTTAAACTTGACTCTCAGTCAGTACTCTAAAGTGTAAAGAAATTTGTCCATAGGAAAAATTTTTGCCTATATACATATAGAAAACTTTATATGTATCGTTCACCGCCTAAAACGTTGTAGTTAAATCGAAATGTGTCTTTTTAACAGTTTACATACTGCTTAAAAATCTAAATATGTAAAAAACGGGTGTTCACAACAACATTTTTACTTACGCCATGAATAAAACGTCATTGCCACTACCCCCATTTTCGACATGCTGAGTGGTTAGAGCAAGTACATCTCTGAAAATAAATCATAATTCAATACACTGTAAATTGGTTTGTATTCATTAAAGTAGTACATATATATGACGCTATATTTCCTTCTTCTTCAAAATTTTCGGTAGGCTTAACTCGCAGAGAAAGACATCATTCAATACACTGTTAATTAATATTTATTCCTTATATTAACATAAGTCAATATACTGTAAATTTGTTTGTATCCATTAAAGTAGTATTATATGACGCTATTTTTGCGATGATGGAAACAAACTGGTTCTGAACATGTTTTAGTCGGTAAAAAGCGATTTTGGTAGCTTTCTATTTAAAGGAAAGGAAAATGACGTCTGTACGTCTGTTTACAAGTAAGACGACGGAAAGTAAAGTTAATGTAGATTTCGGTAGTGTAGCCATGAATGAATGCAATAACAGTTAAATTCATATTCATGTTTAAGCATGTTTAAGTGTTCCATAAGAAACGTGTTTATAGGGTGATTTCTATTAATAAATCACCCAAGTATTGAAATAATGCAGGTGGATAGAAAATGTATAGCCCAAGGCAAAGAAATAACTAAATTTCACAGTATAAGCCGTGCATACCCATGGTTTGTATGACTTCTTTCAGATGTATATTTCATAAACTATACACTTAAAATGCAAAAAAAAAAAGTGGTGCATATTGAGAAAACAAAATGTATGATAACAAAATTTTGCCGTTTTTATTAAATTTTTAATTTTTAATTTTTCAGAGAAATTTTCTTAAAATTAGAAATTAAAGAAAAAAAAATTGTTAATTTTTTAAATTCAAAATGAATTATAATTCTTTGTATCAGTTACGTACTATTCTATGTACTGATGTGAAAATATAAGAAAATTAAACCAATTTGTCATGATTTGCTTTAGGTCTTAGTTCTCGAATTTGAATACATTATACCAATTTCAAATTGGTTATGCACTTATTCTGTTCACAAAATAAAAAACGGTAATGTTGACATAAGACACTTATGATCACTTAAAATGACAGAATGTATATTAAACTAGATACACCTAATTTTTAAAAACAAAGCTGTGGACAGAAAACAATTCTAGGAAATGTCCTTAAATCTGTAAATTTTATCTGTATTGTTGAGAAAGGAATCAAGAACATAATTGATGCTCATGCTTGCAAGTGGTGTCGAAAAGAAAAGTTAACGCAGAAATTAACGCTCTTATTAAATTTAAAAATAAATCTTTAAAATAATACAAATTCGTAAAACTATTTCCACTTTCTTGATAACCCCTCGACACAAGTTCTAATTTCGAAAATTAAAGAAAGGCATATCTAAGATCCATACAAATTTTGCTTTATCTCCTGCAGATAAAGCATTAACCTATAACCTATATTATCAAAATATGATGCATTTACTACTCAAATACAATGCACAGCAAACTGAAAAAATACGAAAACGCATAAGGTATCGCCACTAGGTGAAACAAATATCGTTAAACGTATTAAAACTGAAATAAACAAAATATTTACTGCATTTCATTCTCCTGCATTCTGAATTCTGAATCGAGCAAAACATTATACCAACTGCTTTGAAACATTCACTGAATTCGGAATCGAGATAACTATAATACTCACTGTCTTCTAAACTCCCGGGATTCGGAATCTTTCGAGATAACATAGCACTTACCGTCTTCCAACACCTTTTTAATTCGGAATTGAGAGAAGCATAACACTCATAACACATAACACATAACACGGTATTCCATTATTCTCAGAATTTCCTGGATTTGTAATCGAAATGAACATAATGCTTACCACCTTTCAATATTTTCTTGATTAGGAATCGAAATCAACAGAACACTAACTGCCTTCCATAACTCTTTGTATTTGCAATTGAGAAAAACATAATATAACACGAAAATTCTCAGAATTTGGAATCGAGAGAAACAAAACACATTTGGTGCCTTGCAACAGTGCCTGGATTTGGATTTAGAATCTTGCATTCCCGGAATTTAGAACTGATATATGCATAACACTGCTTTCCAATATTCTTAGCATTTGGAATCGAGAAAAATTTAATATTTACTATCGTCTAAAATTCCTGAGATTTGTAATCTAGATAAGCATAACACTTACTTTTTTCAACACTTTTTGTATTCGGAATTGAATGAAACATAACACTTACTGTCTTCAAATATTCCCAGCCAGGATTAGGAATCGAGATAAAAAGAAAACAGTTTGATGCCATGCAACAGTCTCTTGAGTTGGAATCGAGATAGAAATAACAATTAGAGTCTTCCAACGTTTCCGAAATTTTGAAATTTTCGTTTATTCTCAACATAAATGGAAACGAGATAAACATTACAAATTCTGTCGTTCCCTTCATTTGGAATCGAAGGAAACATAAGACGTACTGCCCTCCAATACTCACAGAAATTCGAATTGAGATACATATAATTTTCCCAGAGTTATGAATCGAGATAGACATAACACTTAGTACATTATGACCTTCCACTACACAAAATCGATATAAACATAACAGTTTCTGCATTCCAACATTCCTTAGATTCGGAATCGAGATAAAGCAAACACTCACTGCCTTCTAAGATTCCCTGGATTCGGAATTAAAATAAATGTATTACTTACTGTATTCAAGCATTGCCTGAGTAAGGAATTGATATTATTATAACACTTAATGCCTTCGAATTTTCCCTGGATATGAAGCCGAGATAAGCATAACACTTACCGACCGTTAGGTCTGTT
The DNA here is from genome assembly GCF_021730395.1 of Mercenaria mercenaria. NCBI lineage: Eukaryota > Metazoa > Mollusca > Bivalvia > Venerida > Veneridae > Mercenaria > Mercenaria mercenaria. The sequence goes on from NW_026463296.1 coordinate 44,438, forward strand.
TGGATACGGAATCGACATAAGCACATCCAGTCTGGCCCCGGCATTCGGCACTAGAGGAATCTTCCAATAAGTAGAGTCATCCAGAAGCTTTAACTGAACAAGTTTTATTGTATAGAATGTAGAGTATTAAATGTATTATTAGAGAATAACATGTTAAAGTTGAGAAAAAAAATTAGATGGTCATTCTAAAAAAAGACGCCACGTACATGGTGTCCGAGATAGCGTCTTTACTTTGCATAGAAATGGGGAAAACTCATGATATTCTCACAAAGCAAGGGGGTTTAAGAAAGGCTTTTGCCCGATGGGTGGCTTACATGTTAACCGATGAGCGAAAGGTCACTGAGGTCAAATATGCTAAGAAAACGCTGAAAAGGTCTCAAAGTTAAATAATCGCACAATGTCACAGCACCTAACAGGAAATGAGGCCTTGATATACTTTTATGAGCCACAGCGTCGCATTAACAACAAACAGTGGTTGTTAAAATGTGACCGTAGACCAGGAGTTAAGAATTAAAAGTGTCAAAAAGGTTTAGTATTTCATCTTCTTTAACCCAATGGATACTAGTCCAGTAAATCTAGTGTCAAAAATGCAAATAACGGAAAAAATTTGCACAGAAATGATTTTTGTGTTTTCATATTCTACAACATGTGCTGAGTCTATAGTGAAAAATCTACCAAAATCTAAGTATGCAAACTATGATTTTTTGGGCAAAAAAAGCTGGAAACTGTATCTAAAACCGCGATTTTCCGGAATATTGATAATGCGCCTATATCTATGAGTAAATTTGAATTTTTAAGCTTAAAAATGTTGAAACTTATCTTGTACATTGTTTTCAATGACTTCTTAACATTGCATGTATAAAAAGATACACAGAAATACCTTTGATACAATTTTATAGTGCATCTTAAAGTTCTTTAACGTGTTGCAAATATTTCTGTTCTAAATTTGTGGACCAGATTTGGAAGAAAAGGGTTGGAACCCTATTAATTTCTTTAACTTGAAGAATAACTAATATGATAATATGAAATCTCTTTCAAAGTCAAATACAGGACCGTAGAAAGCATTTTCAGATTGGGGGTGATGGGCGCACACATTACGAAAATCAGCTAAAATTGACTCGCTGTCAAAATATTTGCTATGATAATTACCATAATCAGTCAAATTATTGTGGGGACCCCACCCCGACTGTTCCTACGGCCCTGAAATACGCACTTAGGAAAGTACGCATGCGGATATGAATGCATTCTTTTTTTTTTTTTTTTTTTGATTTCCATGTCTAACTTACATAGTTACTTCCTGTATGTTTGTAATCATGATGTCTGCTAAACATTTAACAAACACTGTCTCTCAGCAAAACAGATATTTCTGAATTAATCTACCGACCTACTCACCAGAGATATTCTACAAATATGTTACCCTTTATTTCTTCAGAAATAACAAAACAAGTCCTGATTTCTGAGCTATTATTTTTGTAGATTTAGTAAAATGGGGGAAGTGGGGGGGGGGGGGTGGGTGTGGAGGTGAATGAGAGTAGTGCTCTTGTGCTGGGCAAATGTCCGAAACCTTGGGGACAGCAGATAGATAGCTCTGGGGCTGTAAGTTTTCTTTTGTGTCCAGACTTTAGTCTTGAGCAAATCAGTGATGAGTATCCGCAGAGGAGCAGTACATTGACCGGTAACCAACTTGATGACTGTATCAGATGATGGTGGGAGTAATATTGCTGACACCACTAATGCTAGTAGGCCTGGTAGGAATAACACCATATTTAATTCAAACAAGTTGATTAGCACTGGAGATCATTAAGAGACTGGATCCACTCATAATCTTAGCACTATATGTGTTAGTGCAGATATTGACTTAACCTTTCTTGGAGCGCCCCTTACAGTTTAGAAAATACGGCAACCCTATCAACCCTTAATTCCAACATCCAAAGGAATCTGGCCAGTAATACAAATACTGTATCTACCATTCTGCTCAAGCCACGTGCAATTTAGACAATGTGGAAACCTAGTAACCCTCAAGTCTAGCACCCATATGACTTATGCCATAAATCAGATACCTTACTTACCCTTTCTTTGGATGCCCTAGAAAGAATGGATACTGTAGTCAGCCCTGTTTCTAGCACTCAATGTGCTCTGTAGACTAATGCAAATACTACGTATCTAACTTTTCTCCTAGTTCCATGTGTGCTATAGACAACACGGATGCTGCATTCATCCCACTTCTGACACTAATATAGCGAAAATGGCCATCATTATACCGGGTCCGATACTCCTATTAGGGGCGGAAGAGGTTAAACAGACAGATATAAATACAATGCAGTCCCTTACTACCCAAGATGGCCTTGGATTTCAGTTAGTGATACAGAATAGTTCCAGTTGGTGATACAGAATACGTATAGATTCAATGGAGTCTGGAAGTTAAGCGATGCTGCTCGTCGATGATTGATCCTCCTGGCCAGGTGATTGGGACCCTCCTCTCTGATTGGCTGTTTCTCCTGTAACCTCTTACAGTGATCTAATTAAACTTAACTGAATTGCCACTACAGAACTTTAGATTGTTAAAGATTTAGTCAGCACTAAACTCCGGTACAAACGATTGATCACAACTAAGTCCTCTGCACGTCGAACAGACGGAATAGTTGTCATGAAAGTTGTTTGTTGTATTTGCCAATCAGGGTCCAGTTGTTCGAAAATTTAACAGGCTGTTGAGCTAACCGCTGGTTAACTTTTGATATTAATTAATGTGGAAAACCCTAGTATGATGTTTTGATTTAATGGTAAGGACATTTTATTGTTCATATTCCTTAATCTATAACTTTGATTTACAAAGTCTTCTGAAATGTTGAAATATAACCCTAAATGTTAATCAACCATTAGCTTAATTGCCCGTTAAATATTCAAACAACTGGGTCCAGGTAACGAGGTGTAAAACATTAGCATGTAGTTGCAGAAAAGTAGGTTTGGAATGTAGTTCACACAATCTCAAGTTCACTACATCTACAAAAAATAAAAGCTCAGAAATCAGGACTTGTTTGATTATTTGCATGGATATTCTATTGGTAGAGATACTAGCTATCACAATACCATATAGCATTTAAGTAAAGCTATACAGTGTGATAACTTCTTAAAATATATTTTTTGTTAATTTTAGTTATTACCCTTACAGAAATAATTGGCCTCTCGCTACCAATAGTAGCTAGGCAGATCTAGCAGTTAAGTAGCTGCTACCACACTGCTACCTGTAGCCGCTAGCTGCTATTGTTGGTGTTTCGTATGCAAATTAGTTTCCCTGCTACTAGAAGTGGCTAGCTGCTACTTTTTCCTGCTACCTCAACTGCTGCTACTTGTTACCTGCTTTTATAGTAGCGGCTAGCTGCTACCTTTTCCTGCTACTTAGCTTCTATTGGTAGTGTTTTGTATGCATATTAGTTTTCTTGCTATACTGGTAGCCGCTACCTATCTGCTACCTTTTCAAGCTACCGAACTGCTACCTTTGAGATTATTGTAGAATATTTCGTGGATGTCATCTAATCCACCCAGGGTAAACATAGTAAACAAAAATAATTAATGTACTACCCCCACAGTGTTCAAAACTGAAAAGGTGGACCTAGATATAATGACTAAGACTCACGAAGATTGCAAAACAAATATGGCCTCTAGAGAGTCCACAAGGATATCGTCTATGCCTATGATCAGATGACAGGCTGACAGATTACGGACGAATGTAGTCTCAAAGCTCACCTAATCATACTGAGATATTGGTGAGCTAAATAAATGTAGAAGTTCAAAAGACTGGCTCAAAATACAGACCCAAAATCAACAGAAGTGAAAATTAACAAAATATAAACCATTTGTATATTTGGAGACATAATATTGACTAGATCAAGATTTATTTCATAGAGCTGTCATTGATAGAAAAGTTTGTATTGATATATCAAATGGCAAGCATCGATGATAAAAAATAACAGGCAACTGTCATTTGGTATAAGCATTTGTACAACAGTATAGTCCAGTAAAAATACGAAATTTAGGGGGGAAAATTGCACAGAAATGATTTTTGGCATGAGTGATCTACAACGTATCAGGAATGACATATCAAAAATCTACCAAAATCCAATGATGCAAATACCCTATTTTTGGGGTAAAATGTTGAAAAAATTAAACGAAAGTGCGAATTTTTGGAATTCCATTATAGCTTCATATGTACTTATCTAAACATGTCAAAATTTTAAAGGATATAAGCAGAGTCTATTACCAGTCACCGAAAGTTATATTTGAAACAACATATATCCAAAATGGCTGCCAAATCCAATATGGCCGCCATAACGTAAGGGAATTTCTGGAATTGATTCATAGTATGTTTTATACTGCATCTGAGTCTGTCAAACATTCATATGATAACAGAAAAGTAAAACAACATTCACTGCACATAATCCCTACAGCATTTTAACCCAGTATTACATCATATATCCAATATGACTGCCTTATTTCCAATATGGCCGCCTAAAACAACATGATAACCAACAATTTTAACATTATCTTTATGAAATGGGTTACAAGTACCCTTATAGAAACAAAGGTAGCGGCTAGCAAGCCAAGCTGCTACCTAGTCACTTCTATTTTTGGTAGCAAGAACTAATAGCAGGAAAGAAGCAGGTGGTAGCGAGTATCTGCTATGTACCTGCTATGCACTCACTACTAGTAGAGACCCCCCACTTTCGGTATCAGGAACCTGCTAGCACAGTCATAAGTTAGCGACACAGCGATTTTGGTGGAACAGTAAGTGTAATATGACAGCAGCTACCTGCTACCAAAGCAATAAAGTAGCACTCAATATGATGTCATTCTGTAGGCCCCCTAACATTTATCATGATATCACAATGTCAGTAGGTGGAAATTAAATGTTCAGTGTTTGGGACATGTGATGTAGTTGCCCGATTCAAATGTATAAAATGTTATCTATTCTGATTTACACAAGAGGGTGATTTTTTTTTATTTTCACGCAGGTAAGAGTCTCTCTGATTGTTAGTTTTTTTATAAGAATGTCAGAAAGTCAAAAAACATTGTCCAAGTTGAATTCAAGATGACGCTGCTATGTTGTTTCATCCAGATATTCCAGGAGGCGATGTATTTCCAAATCCATAGAATATAAATTTAGTTATTTTTTGCTTCAGAAGTCAATTTTACAAAACAAGAGATGAGGGCATAGGTTGTTCTAGTTAGGTTGAGTGATTTACATGATAAATAGAAAAACAAAAACTGTCGTTTGATACAAATTTTATCAGATCTCGGCAGCGCATATCAGCCTCTCGGCCTGATAACATTAATATCAAATGACAGTTGCCTGTTATTTTTTATCATCGATGCTTGCCATTTGATATATCAATACAAACTTTTCTATCAATGACAGCTCTAGGAAATAAAATCTTGATCTAGTCAATATGATGTCTCCAAATATACAAATGGTTAATATTTTGTTAATTTTCACTTCTGTTGATTTTGGGTCTGTATTTTGAGCCAGTCTTTTGAACTTCTACATTTATTTAGCTCACCAATATCTCAGTGTGATTGGGTGAGCTTTTGAGACTACATTCGTCCGTAATCTGTCAGCCTGTCATCTAATCATAGGCATAGATGATTTCCTTGTGGACACTCTAGAGGCCATATTTGTTTTGCAATCTTCATGAGTCTTAGTCATGATATCTAGGTCAACCTTTTCAGTTTTGAACACTGTGGGGGTAGTACATTAATTATTTTTGTTTACTATGTTTACCCTGGGTGGATTAGATGACATCCACGAAATATTCTACAATAATCTCAAAGGTAGCAGTTCGGTATCTTGAAAAGGTAGCAAATAGGCAGCAGCTACCAGTGTAGCAAGAAAACTAATATCCATACAAAACACTACCAATAGAAGCTAAGTAGCAGGAAAAGGTAGCAGCTAGCCGCTACTATAAAAGCAGGTAACAAGCAGCAGCAATTAAGGTAGCAGGAAAAAGTAGCAGCTAGCCACTACAAGTAGCAGGAAAACTAATTTGCATACGAAACAACACCAATAGCAGCTATATTGTGATAGCTAGTATCTCTACCAACAGAATATCCATGCAAATAATCAAACAAGTCCTGATTTCTGAGCTTTTATTTTTTGTAGATGTAGTGAACTTGAGATTGTCAAGTCCTCTGCATGTGAACTACATTCCAAACCTACTTTTCTGCAACTACATGATAATGTTTTACACCTCGTTACCTGGGCCCAGTTATTTGAATCTTTAACGGGCGATTAAGCTAATGGTTGATTAACATTTTGGGTTATATTTTAACATTTTAGAAGACTTTGTAAATCAAAGTTATAGATTAAGGAATATGAACAATAAAATGTCCTTACCATTAAATCAAAACATCATACTAGGGTTTTCCACATTAATAAATATCAAAAGTTAACCAGCGGTTAGCTCCACAGCCCGTTTAATTTTCGAACAACTGGACCCTGATTGGCAAATACAACAAACAACTTTCATGACAACTATTCCGTCTGTTCGACGTGCAGAGGACTTAGTTGTGATAAATCGTTTGTACCGGAGTTTAGTGCTGACTAAATCTTTAACAATCTAAAGTTCTGTAGTGGCAATTCAGTTAAGTTTAATTAGATTACTGTAAGAGGTTACAGGAGAAACAGCCAATCAGTGAGGAGGGTCCCAATCACCTGGCCAGGAGGACGAGCAGCATCACTTAACTTCCAGACTCCATTGAATCTACACGTAGTCTGTATCACCAACTGGAACTATTCTGTATCACTAACTGAAATCCAAGGCCATCTTGGGTAGTAAGGGACTGCATTGTATTTATATCTGTCTGTTTAACCTCTTCCGCCCCTAATAGGAGTATCGGATCCGGTATAGTGATGGCCATTTCCGCTATATTAGTGTCAGAAGTGGGATGAATGCAACAACCGTGTTGTCTATAGCACACATGGAACTAGGAGAAAAGTTAGATACGTAGTATTTGCATTATTGTACAGAGCACATTGAGCGCAAGAAACAGGGCTGACTACAGTATCCATTCTTTCTAGGGCATCCAAAGAAAGGGTAAGTAAGGTATCTGATTTATGGCATAAGTCATATGGGTGCTTTGTTGTTTCATCCATGACTTGAGGGTTACTAGGTATCCACATTGTCTAAATTGCACGTGGCTTGAGCAGAATGGTAGATACAGTATTTGTATTACTGGCCAGATTCCTTCGGATGTTGGAATTAAGTGTTGATAGGGTTGCCGTATTTTCTAAACTAAGGGGCGCTCCAAGAAAGGTTAAAGTTAATATCTGCACTAACACATATAGTGCAAAGATTATGAGTGGATCCAGTCTCTTAATGATCTCCAGTACTAATCAACTTATTTGAATTAAATACGGTGTTATTCCTACCAGGCCTACTAGCATTAGTGGTGTCAGCAATATTACTCCCACCATCATCTGATAGTCATCAAGATGGTTACCGGTCAATGTACTGCTCCTCTGCGGATACTCATCACTGATTTCCTCAAGACTAAAGTCTGGACACAGTAGAGAACTAACAGCCCCAGAGCTATCTGTCTGCTGTCCCCAAGGTTTCGGACATTTGCCCAGCACAAAAGCACTACTCTCATTCACCTCCACCCACCCCCCATTTTGCTAAATCTACAAAAATAATAGCTCAGAAATCAGGACTTGTTTGATTATTTCTGAAGAATTAAAGGGTAACATATTTGTAGAATATCTCTGGTGAGTAGGTCGGTAGATTAATCCAGAAATATCTGTTTTGCTGAGAGACAGTGTTTCCTAAATGTTAAATGTTTAGCAGACATTATGATTACAAACATATAGGAAGTAACTATGTAAGTTTGACATGGAAATCAAAAAAAAAGAATGCATTCATATCCGCATGCGTACTTTCTTAAGTGTATTTCAGGGCCGTAGGAACAGTCGGGGTGGGGTCCCCGCCAATATTTTGACTGATGAATGTAATTATCATAGCAAATATTTTGACAGCGAGTCAATTTTAGCTGATTTTCATAATGTGTGCGCCCATCCCCCCAATTTGAAAATGCTTTCTACGGTCCTGTATTTGACTATGAAAGAGATTTCATATTATTATATTAGTTATTCTTCAAGTGAAAGAAATTAATAGGGTTCCAACCCTTTTCTTCCAAATCTGATCCACAAATTTAGAACAAAAATATTTGCAACACAGTAAAAGAACTTTAAAATGCACTATAAAATTGTATCAAAGGTATTTCTGTATATCTTTTTATATATGCAATGTTAAGAAGTCATTGAAAACAATGTACAAGATAAGTTTCAACATTTTTAAGCTTAAAAATTCAAATTTACTCATAGATATAGGCGCATTATCAATATTCCAGAAAATCGCGGTTTTAGATACAGTTTCCAGCTTTTTTGCCCAAAAAATCATATTTTGCATATTTGGATTTTGGTAGATTTTTCACTATAGACTCAGCACATGTTGTAGAATATGAAAACACAAAAATCATTTCTGTGCAAATTTTTTCCGTTATTTGCATTTTTGACACTAGATTTACTGGACTATTCATTTTTCACTTAGACTTAAGTTGAAATCACCACAAACTTAAGTAAAATCTTAAACTTAAGTCAAAACTTATACTTAAGATGCTTTATGAATACGGGTCCAGATCTAAGTACTTGTGACTTTGCCGACTTTAAGTTTACAAGGCTGGAATGCGCTAATTTTTATCACTTAAAGCACTTGGGAGTGATATTTTTCAGTTACTTAAGACAATGCCAAAGTTGACAACTCTGCAGCTTTCACCTCTTAGATTTTCCGACTGCGCGGAAGTCTATGGCGAATATTTTAAAGGGATAAACTAAATTTGAAGTTTGATAATCAGCTGGCTTGTCCTGGTGTGTGGAGTGATGGCCCTTGAATGACTAAAAATTGTGAAAATTGATAAAACCCGCTCTCTATCTTTTTTAGTTCTCAATCAATATTCGCCAAACTGGGTCATAATATTTATGGGTATTATTTCTCGCCCAAGATCGAAAACCAGGTGGATCATCCGGGTCTCTCATGAGTTATGACGCTCGAATTACTCAAAATTGATAAAAATTGTCAGTGTCCGCTCTCTAACTTGAGCAGTTCTTTTATATTTTTCATCAATCTGGGTCACAATGTTTATGGACCTGATATCTCACCAGCCAGATTGTTCCTAAGGCTGTGGAGATATGGTCCTTAAAATACTAAAATTGCGAAACTTGACAGTTTTCACTCTTTAACTAGAGAAGTTCTGATCCAATGTTCATCATTCTTAGTTTAATGTTTATGGGCATAATACCTCGAATAAGTTTGATAACCAACCGCATACTCCCAATCACACTTGAGCAATGGCCATTAATTTGTTAAAATTGCAAAAATTGACAATGTCCACTTAATAACTTAAACAATTTTTATCCAAAGAACACCAAACATAGTCAGAATGTTTATGAGCATTTTTGGTCACCAAGTGTGATAAACAGGTTGATAGTCTTTATTTCTCTAAAGTTGTGTCCCTTGAATTATACGAAATTAAGAAACTGACACTTATTCTGCCCGATAACTAGAGTATTTTTAAAAACGTTAAAAGTAGTTTGCAGTGACGGTTGTATATCTGACAATAAACGTGTGTAAAAAGAAAATATTTTGGTCTCTATAAGGATATATATGTACACGGTGGAAATAAGAGAAAACCGTAAAACTAAACTTTGCCGTCAGTGTTGTGTTATATTTTCTGGTTGTTTTGTGACCATGGAGTCCATTCAATATCTATGTAATAAAATTCCACTAAAGCCGGTACTAGGGGTCGTGAGGGGTTTTGCACTTCCCATTGCCTCTCATTAACAGACTTATCAAACTAAACCTGCTAGTAGTAACAATAGTATTATTTCGGTTAGGAAATACATGAATGCCCTGCCACGAGTGGTGAGGGTTATAGGAATGGTCTCCGTTCGTCCTTCCGTCCTTGCATCAGTCCGTAACAATTGTGTCCGCTCCATATCTCCTTAACCCCTTGAAGGATTTTCATGAAACTTTGGGTCAAATGATCACCTCATAAAACAATGTGCAGAACTTATGAGTCAGCCATGTCGGCTCAAGGTCAAAGTCACAACTCAAGATCAAATGTTTGAGCCTTCCATTTTGTGTCCGCTCTGTATCTCCTAAACACAGGCTTTTCATGAAACTTTGGTAAAATGATCACCTCATCAAGTCAATGTGCAGAACTCATGAGTTAGCTATGTCGACTTAAGGTCAAGGTCACAACTCCAGGTCATATGTTTGAGCCTTCCATTTTGTTTCCGCTCTGTATCTCCTAAACCCCTTACAGGATTTTCATGAAACTTGGCTCAAATGATCAACTCATCAAGACAATGTGCAGAACTTACGAGTTAGCCATGACGGCTCAAGGTCAAGGTCACAACTCAAGGTCAAATGTTTGAGCCTTCCATTTTGTGTCCGCTCTGTATCTCCTAAACCCCTTGAAGGATTTTCATGAAACTTGGGTCAAATGATCACCTCATCAAGACAATGTGAAGAACTCATGAGTAAGCCATGTCGGCTCAAGGTCAAGGTCAGATCTCAAGGTCAAAGGTTTACCCTTTCGCTATCCATAACAGTGGCGGGAGTATAGCTGTCTTTCAGACTGCCTTGTACTGATAAAGATTCTCTTCACATCGAAAAATATAAATACAGAATAAAATTTAGTTATATCCAATATCATTCTATTACATTTATTGTTGGCAATTAGTCCATGTGATTCGTAAGAGGGCTTTTCTTGATTTGCAACTTAACTTGTAAGATCAGAATCACAAACAAAATAAATCATCTTTGAGGGTGGAAGTAGGACCATCTTTTAAGATATCTTGATATGTTAATTTGATGCGAATCATCAAAGTTTATGTATCAAGAATGGCAGAAATTTACAATGGGAAATGCGCCATCAAGATCGTTTTATCTGACGATAAATAAAAAACAAATGAAGAGATTTTTAAGATTTAAAAATCTCCTATAACCATCCTTGAAAATCTTTAGAATGAACTTTAAGGTAAATGTAGATCAAGCAGTAATGTTAAAGAAATCACAATTTCACCATTTATAATGTCGTTAGCCTAGATTAATTAAGGCTACCCAAATACAATTGTATCATTCAGAGTCAGCAACTATACTGTTTACCTCTGTTTCTAATTATAAAGAGCATATTTATGGTTGGTGAACACGAGGTTTTTAATCAGCTCAAAATATAAATTATTATGTTATTCAGCGATTTTAAGATTTTAAAACATACCGGTGGCTCAAAGTTTTCTTCAGCGGACAGCTGCTTTACATATGCATATCCACTCTCTATTGTCGGATTCAACCCCCAGGAACGGGGTAAGCCCTCACATTCGCCTGTCTGCTCAGATACACGCGCACCAACATGTTCATTCTGTGAAAAATATTAACATGTATGAAGAAAATGAGTATAATTACGTACTTCACAATTTTAACAGATCATAAAATAATATGTCGCGTAGTATTGATTATGATGCACTTTACTATGTTAATATAGTTTCAGCTCATTATCCAACATAGTAGTAAAGATTTATTTTGAATTTTAAAGTAGGTTTCGAAAATCTTCTTGTTTCGTGTAACTAGTTCCCGACTGGTTTAAAACAAGTTTCCTGGACTATATGATCGCGCTTTTCCGTCCGTCATTCCAAACTTTCGTGTCCGGTCCATAACGCTATTATCTAACAAAGGATTTTAACATTATTTGGCAAAAATGTTCTACCCATAATGAGACGACATGATATGCGCAAAACTAGACCCATAGCCCAAAGATCAAGATCACACTTAGACGTCAATTTTCCCTGTCCGGTTTGTAACTCAGTCATCCATGAAGGGATTTTAATACGACTTGGCATACATGTTCCCAAAATGATACGACTTGTCATACGCAACTTCTAAACCCTTAGTTTGAAAGATTGTTTGAAAAATTATACTTACATTTCGATCATCATTTATTTATAACATATCAGCAATTAAATACAAAAATATCGGACAAAGCGATATACATTTAACCTATTTCATTTTACAATCAGCACCCGAACCTTAAAAAGTGACAAAAGTACACGTAAAAATTGTGTTATTAGAAGACGCGAGAAAACCATTGAAAAGAATACAGAGGCGTAGATTTCTATTTTTATCAGGAAATGCTTCAATATCACAAATGTATTACATGTAAATCTTCTGTTTCTGTAGGGCACGGCAAAAACTTTACAATGTTGGTTGTCATTTTCATCCTCGTAACGTGTTTCATTTGTTTGAAAAGTGTACTTTTGTGTCTTTTCAAAGATTGCTAGAACTCGTAAGATTGGAAAATTTATACGATTGCATAGGTTTTGTTAATAATATTAGATTTAAACTTCTGCAATCAGTACTCATTACTTTTTTCAAATACTTCTCCCAGTTTCGAAAGTGTGCAAGTTATCAACACAGCTAGTCCACTGTAAACAGTTGGTTGAAGTGTTTGAGGAAAGTACTGAAATCTGATGGCAGAAGCTATATGCGAAGGAAAGCACTCATTTTGCTGTCTTCCACGCACTTTATTTTATGAAAATCCGTCAAGTAATGAGGAAAATGTAGGCAAAATGTTACATGAATCGAGACGTTTTCTGTGTACGATATCCAAAAGTCACGTAAGGTGGCTACTCTGAAGATTTAAGAGTAAAGATGGTACATAACAAAAGAAACTTTTAATCAATTTGTAATTAAAACATACATGTGCTATATGTAATATAATTCCTTAATAATATTTTTATCTGTTTTATTTTTATTGCATTTACCTCCTGCAGAATATCTACTGCGCACTGCTTTAAATTCGGATGATTCTGCAACACTTGAAAGTTCCCGGTTTTTTTCGAGAAATATTGAGCAGACGACAATCTGCTAGAAACGAAAATAATGACAAGTAGCCCGCCAAGCGTGTTTTCCATGATGAAGCTTTTCGAAGAATATGTATCCCTGAAATGAGTGACGGATAAATATTTGAACTGGACACTATAGCTTTTAAAAATGCATATAGATGTATATTTTTGTTAAATTGTGTGACGTTAGAAACTAATGAGCCCGTGTTCATCAACGGTGTAAGTCTAAACTTTATACATTGACCTTCAAATGAGAAATTTCCTCTTTTCAAACTCTAAACGTTGGTGAATACGGGCACCTGAACCTTTGATAATGCATTTTTTCAATTCAGAAAAAAAATATAGCCTTGAATAGCTTTCGGTATTGCGATATTCAATTTGTCTATATGTTAATACCACAACAGAGGGATACCGTGTTTAATTGGCTATGAAACAGATATATACTGATATGTGTCGTGTTCTTTCCTTGAGTCTTTTCAAATAATCTACACAAAACAAGAAGTTGACAACATTGCATAAATTCTTTGGAAACATTAAACCGCCTTGGCTATAATGTTACCAGCAAAGGAATGTAATACTTAAATCAGTTAATACTGGAATGTACAGTGTATAGTCTCCGCGTTGTATATAAGGTATTCTGAATAAGTCAATACTTCTTCAAAGCAAATCATGCTATTAAATTTTACATGAGCCCTTGGAAAGTGTTTTGATGTCTTTAGAAATATTGCTCTCTCATCAGCGACAGACATAGACATTATAAATGTATTGATTCAAATCAATGACGTTCTTAGGATAAGGTAATTGAAAGTGTTCTAGAGAAAATGATCGTTTCATGTTTTGCCGCTGACCAAGAAACCTAGCAAAATCTGCGTATTTGGGAGACGTGACATTAACGCTTCATTAATCATATTATGCTGATCCGCATTATTTTAATGTGCCCAAAATTTGCTGTCCCAATTAATGATTTCATATAAAAAGTAACATTTATTTAGTATTTGGTACATTATCTAACGTTGAATATTTATTACCACTTTATTAATTTGGTTTTGAAACATATTTGTGCGTGAAAAAAAAAGTCTGTGAAAATTTCCCTCCAACTATATTTATGTTTGTGTTGTAACAGAAAACATGTGTCGGCAAAGTTTTATATTAACCATTGAAATAAACCATTTGTTTCTCCCCTGTTAAAAAGGACTGCTTACACATGATTTCATATTACAACGGGACCAAGAAATAAGTTTTCTTTCAGTACATCATCAGCACCATTATACACATATTGAAAACATCTTGATGATTTTTGGTGTTGAAGCAAGCATACAGTTTACCATTTACAATATCCATTGTGGATATGCAATCGTTTACATCAGAATTCACACTCGATATTAAATATATCTGTAGTGCAACTTTACCAGACACAAATGTTTTTACATAAAGGATATGAGGCAAACAAACCTTTCTATCATTGTTTACAAAACCTAGTGACTCTTCCATGGACATATTGATTGATGAGCAAAGGTCCTTTTATTCATTGACTGGATACAGTTACTGATATGTACTATATCAATACACTAAGAACATAAGTTGTTCACCATAGTCGAAATTTACTTAAAGTTACATAACACCATTTCCACTACATACAATATTAAAGATACCTGTTAATATGTTTTTGTAGTACGTTTTTCTCATTGCAGTCCCAACAGCTACTCGTGTAAACTACAGCTATAATTTCTATTGCAACAAATGTTCGTTGATATTCGTGGCCTGAGATATCATTGTTCCATAAAATGAAGGAAATTTATGTCTCCTACATATATCTGTATTTCTGTCTCATCCGCCTGTCTGTCACAAAATTTGACTGGAGACACTTGTAAAATACATTGAATTTACTATCAACTTCAAATTTTGTACTCATTATTGTCATGTTCATGCTTAGCAATTTCTTCTGGAGTTATTGCCTTTTAATTGCAACACAATAAAGTTTATCCGTAGTCATTTTCTGCAAACTACACGCTAAAAAGATTTTATCTTTTTTGTTTGTTTGTTTTGGGTTTAACGCCGTTTTTCAACAGTATTTCAGTCATGTAACGGCGGGCAGTTAACCTAACCAGTGTTCCTGGATTCTGTACCAGTACAAACCTGTTCTCCGCAAGTAACTGCCAACTTCCCCACACGAATCAGAGGTGGAGGACTAATGATATCCACTGGCGCCAGACTAAAAAGAAAATGTC
This sequence comes from Mercenaria mercenaria, assembly GCF_021730395.1. Lineage (NCBI taxonomy): Eukaryota > Metazoa > Mollusca > Bivalvia > Venerida > Veneridae > Mercenaria > Mercenaria mercenaria. The sequence goes on from NW_026463296.1 coordinate 59,618, forward strand.
CCTGTATATGTTATACCCTACCCCTAGGTATTCTATAAGAACCATGGTCATGAACGGGAAAATATACTAACCCGTTTCAATCGTACATTTCACAACTTAAACGCGCAGTTCGGTGCATGGGTACCTAGTATATTGAAAAAGCGATAATTTATCTTCCATCGTGCACCAGTCACATTGTCTCAATATTCAATATTTCTGAGATAATCAACATATTTTACGCTTTCGTCAACGTTACAGAAAAAACTTGCGTGACCTTCCCTAATGAACATCCGGTCTAGAGGTCACGGCGGTGTGCACACGTTAGGCAAAATATAAACAAACAAAAACAGAATTTAAAAAATTCACAATTTTACACTAAAATTCGAAATGATGAATGAAATCCATCTTGTATATGATATTTAATTTGTAATCATACATAAGTCTACATTTGTTCTGTTTATTTTATTCATTTTTCACATTTATGCTGATTTTCACATTTTAGCGAACACGTGTAGTAAAATGACGACTGACATACATTTTCACAACAGCCAATCACAATGGTTTTGTAATCTAGAACGGAACGTCACCAGGGAAGTTCAAGCAAGTTTTTTGTGAAACGTTGAAAAACTATAAACTACGCGTTGTTTTTCTAAGATAAGAAGTATTGAAGTAATGTGACCAGTACACAATGGAAGATAAATTACCACTTGTTTGATATCCAAATTACATTTTTACCGAACTGCTTGTTTTAGGTATGAAATGTGCGACTGAAACGGGTAAGTATATTTTCCCGTTCATGACCATGGTTCTTATAGAATACCTAGGGGTAGGGTATAACATGTACAGAGGCATTTTTTTCTGGTCTGGCGCCAGTGATGATATCAGACACAATGTCGTTTATCAAATCGTCACGGAGAACATACGCCCCGCCCGAGGATCGAACTCACGACCCCGAGATCCGTAGACCAACGCTCTTACCTACTGAGCTAAGCGGGCGGGTTGATTTAATCTTTAAACAACATTCAACTAATTGAAAACTAAATACTTATAACCTTTTTGTATTCATATTGAATTATTGTGATGGTCTTTCAGCTTTTTCTGAAGTCGTATGGGACTAGAAAATTACCACATGAATATTATTTTGAATCTGAAGAACCTCAGGCTGTAAAATTAGGTCCAATATATTGCTGTCATTGAACTATAGTCATTGCTCACTGAAAGAATCAAGCCAGTATTAAAATTTATTATATGTTTATTATATACATATATATTTTGGCTGTTCACTGAGAAAACTTGTTTAAGCGACATGATATTATCATTGTGTAATAAATTTTTTACATGATGGAAAGTCATTGTTTTCTTATGTTCATGCAGAAATAGACACTAATATATTACATTTCAGTTATCTAACTTTAAAGGCAAATCAAATTCTACCATATTTTACAAATATGTTTATGCAGGATTAGACACTAGTATATTGCAATTCAGTTATATATCTATGGCAAATCAAATTCTACCATATTTTACAAATAAATGTTATTTGTGTTATCATGGCAACCGAAATTCCTAAGCACCCATGTACCGTGAGAATAAAGAGGTGTATAGATAATAGACAATGATGAAACAAAAATACAGGGTAAAGTTATTTTTCAGTAAAATTATTTTAAACTGTTCCTAAGTATTCAAATGTGTGATGTTTAGCAAGTGATAAGCATAATTTGTCGCATAAATGACATGAAAAAACACACCATGAACGACGACGTCATATTGCTTTCATGATGTTTTTAACATCACGTCTCTAAATGCCTTAAAAGCATTGTTTGTCTTGAAACGAAATTTCTTCAAATTTTCAGATCTTCAAGAAGGGTTATTCTTCATGTTTAAGAAAACATTCTTCATAGAATGTTTCTTATGAAGTCTGTAAAATATTTCGAAAAGATCTCTACTGTTTTAGCAGCGTAGTACAAATGATTTAGAATAGGCACTATTTAGTTTCCCCATAAAATGGCTCGAATGATATAGATTAATGATTTTAAAACTTCACAGATAGAGCTGTGTTTAAAATGATTATTTTGATGAATGCCCCTTGGATAAGGACATTGAAATGTCAACATTGGCGGGTTTATTCCTTTTTGATCCTTTTTATTCCTTAAGGGGAACATTTTTTGCTAACATCAGATGGTTTTAGCAGAGCTATTTAGTCCTTTGTAAAATCGGTTTTACATCACTATACATAATCTTGTATGGAAATAGCTAGTAGTTGTCCATATTTTGTTGAGTTGCTGAAACATTCCTACCATAGATTCATTTCTGATAGAAGAAGTACAACTTTTAAACTCCTTAGAATTCTGAAGAAATATATATTTGTCATTAGTCCTTAATTCTTTATATTGATGGTGAATAAAAATAAGGTGTTTAATGTTGAAAATATCACTTAATCTTCTATTATTTGTCTTTGGTGTCACACACAGTCTTTACTGTCACTTTGACTGTCTATATGTTTTCATATATCAAAAGGAGTAGTCACTTGAACTAAGATCTTCTTTTCTTCAAAGCCATGCTACATACTATTCAATCAGAAACCTTCTATAAACCTTATTTTTACATTTAAGTAATTACAAATGCCTTAGTCCATCGAAGCGGAAAGAAAACAATAATTCAAATCACTTTAAACCCTGCTAGTAGTTTTTTGTTCTTTATCTTATGTAATATTCTATAAATACAAACTGTAACTGTAAAAAAATAATTAAAAGAAATAATTTTGAAAGCAATTTAACTTATTATTTTTCAATTTTAAATGATAAACCAGTACACTATGGACAATAGCTGTGCACCAAGGACAACAACTTGGGACTAAACAAGAAAGAAACAGAATCCAAAAATGAATATGATTTAGAGTAATTTATAAAAAGAAATCTACTACAGAAATTGTAAAATCTTTATCAAAATCAAAGACAAGTTTTAAATACAATTATTTTTCAACTGTTCTACACAGGAAGACCAGCAAAACGTTATTTGAGAAGAACAACCTAACTTAAATACGGCTGCATAGTATCATTGAACAAAAACATAAAACAAATAGATATCAACCAGGCTAGTTGTTTGAATAATCCATTTTAGGACAAAGTCTGTCATTTATTTCTCTTGAAGAATTAATAAGGTGGTAGTATGAACAATTATTTTTTCAAAACAAATTAGTTTGTTTTCAGCCCATATTGATGACAATAATTTAATTTAATAATGATAAACTGTTAGTTTCAGCCTTTTGACACAAATTATTATCGTGTTTGCAATGTGACTCCATTTGTTGATGTAATTCTCTACACGTTTTTAAAATAAAAAGTCATGATACTTAGCCATACACTTTTACAGCGTTCTTCAAAATAATATAAATTATTTTCTCCTGCAAATAATTTACTTTATTTTGCAAGGAAAAGCTGTAAACACCGTTGCTAGTCAGTTACGTCACAATCACTAAGCAATCGATGACCTTTGGGTATTATCACCCGTTATGCATGGTTTCTGGTCTGCATCTTATCATTAAGCCGGGTATCAGTTCAACTAATGGTATATAAGCAGAAAAAAACGTGCCAATTTCTCTTTCTCCATTCAACACCGGAGATATAACTGCTCTGCTGAAAACTAAATTTCCCATTCCACCCACCCTATTTTGTTAAACCTTCTACACCTTTGCTGACTTGGAACGGTTGTGTTCATTTAGTTACTATGTTAACACATATATGAAGTATCTTTTCTTGCTCTGCTCTGCTGTATTTTAATATATTTTTCAGGACCTTCTTGGTAATATGTTGAAGTGGCAACACTATTCAACAGACAATGGGTACCAAGTGAACGATCTGACACACAGCAGTTTAAGACGTAAGACATTCTCATCGTCAGTTTTATGGCTGGAAACTACGTGATAACTTCAAAGTGTAATACGGCATGATAAACGTCTACAGTTTATGTCGTGTTTTTACAAATCAATTGAACTTTTTACTGGAAAGGATGTATACTACAGTGGTTACTTGATTTTACTTGCACTTAATGTCATTCTGAATTCTTCGTGATGTGCATTTTGCATAAAGACTCTACAACCGTATAATCACCTTCTCATGTGAGTTAACTGTTCATAACAGTCTTGCAGAAATTGTATAGAAATGAGAATTATTCTGTTAACAAAATGGTTCTATATTTATATTAACACTTCATCTTATTAAATGTTACTTCCGGAAAAATTCCGCCGGCCGAGGGTTGAACACGCGAGCCATAAAACTTAACTGCTTATACACAAAATTATTTCATTATTCGGTCTTGTATTGTATCTACCTGTCGTATTTTCTCCTATATCGATGTTGACCGAGGCCCAGGCCTCATTCCCGTCGATTTAGGGGCATTTACGACTGGTGTATTTACAGTAATTATATACAGCGTAATTTTAATCGTGGTTATATATATTTTTATCTGTAAGCCTGCAATTCTGTTTGCGTTTCTAGGTTTTGCCCAAGTGATCAAGTGATCTGGCAATCCTAGCTTGATTAGTTTACTGTTGCGCTTGCCATATTTGCCTAGTTTGCGTAGTTTATTGTTGCACTTGCCAAGTTTTGACTTGACTGGTTTTAAGTCAAGTTGCTTGTTTGCCCGTGGATTACAATAATACCTTGCCTTATTCGCAACAGGTTTTGCCATTTGCTTACTTTGCCTACTGCAGGTTCGGACCGTTGCTTCGGCATTCCCTGTCATATTATTGCAGGTTTGCTCGTTTTTTATGGACAGTTGAGCACTTCGATTGGCACTCCCTGTTCCACCAGGCTCGCTGGTTCTTCTCTCGGCCGACTGCGTTTGGACAGTTGCTCCGGCACTCCCTGTCCACACCTGAAGTGGCCATTAATCTCCAAATTTATATTAAAGTTATAAGTTAGCGTTACTTGTTACCCCTTACAATATTATCGTATGATGTAATGTTTACTATCTAATTAATATTGAATAGTAATGATAAATCGCTTAGTATTTTGTTTTATTATTTTTCCGAATGCTAAAATAATTTAAATATTTTTAAAGTTCAAACGGTTACGAAAAGAGTTGGAGACTTACTTACGTTGCTTAAAATAAATTTGCTGACTTGATAAAAAAAAGAGTCGTTGTTCCAGAACAGTTTAAATAAACAGTAAGATCAGCTTTCGACGGATGAAATATTTTCTTACCTAACTTTAATTGACACGCCAGATAGAATATGCTATTATACTAGAAATGGTCTAGAGAACTATATACAGTTTTATTTTCTAACGTTAACACAACTATAAAAGACAGGAAGTGTCTCTGAGATAAGATACATAGAGAAAACGCGGCTGTGCACGATGGATGATAAATTATCATTGTTCATAAATATAATAGTACCCGTTTGTAAAAGTGTGCATTTCGGATGAAAAATGCTCAATTGAATGGGGCTAGTATATGTTTCCCGTTCACGACCATGGTTCTCATAGTATAAACCCAGGGTAGGGTTAAACTTGAACAATGACATATTCCTTCTGGTCTGGTACTAGCGGTATTACTTTTAAACAAATGTACATATACGGATCACTACAGAGTAACCATAGAATAACTGTATTCTGTTGTGCTTCCATGATGATATTTTTACATGATTTGCATCGAAAAAAGTGTTAAATACATTTTAAAGTCAAGAGTTGTGTGCTTACTACCTACATTTTATTAATCAATGTAGCGGTAGGCAAAATCCTTGGTGTGTTTAGTTAAGTTTAAACTATACATTAGCAGATAATGCGTTGAAACTGCAATTACTCAGGAAGGTTCTCAAACTGTCCATTTATCCATTCGTAGTATAGCGTTATCTTTTTTATGCTAAAGCTTCCATGCTAAATGGGAGAAAAATTTACACTGAAATGTAGACTAAGGTATGCTGTTTACAAAAAAGATATATTAGTGATGTGCAAATTTTAGTTTCTATGGAGATATCCTAGATGGCGGACTACATGTCTGTAGCGAAAAATAACCAATTGTTTAGTAACAAGCTCTGGAGTAACGCCATCTTAAAGTTAGTATTTGTTATAACTCATATGTAATCATTTTTTGTAAGACAGCAAATGATTGTTCTACAGTTACTGCTAATCGAAAAGTGTGTTTGTTAAAAGAGAAATGCCTTGAACGGTTTTGTTTTAGTCATTACTATTATCCATCATCAATAAATTGTGCATATACTGATTCATATTTTTTGTGTATTCTTTATTTTATGCATACTGTTAGTGCATAAAGGTGAATTAAAATTCGTTTATAAATGTTTATATTTAGGAAATATAAAACTGACGAATTAATGTTCACTAATATTTATACGCTGTCCGCAGTGTTCCGCAATGAGGACCTTAGCTCAGAGGAAGACTAGGCATATAAGGTTGGAACGAAGAAAAATGTATAATCACAGACATAATTAGCAGTTTTACTCTAAAACATGTTTAATACATCAGCCTAGAAAATTATTTTTTGTTCTTTTCTAAATCATTATCTAATCAAAGCGATATGGTCGATTGTGATTAACCATTATTACGTTTTCCGTAACAAAGATTTCCATTGATATATTATACCTTAATCTAAAAACAAAATTAAAAAAATTGCCAATTTTGACTTTTGATATAAAACTTTCAGGATATCTTAGTTAGTTTAAAAGCAACATTTTCATGCACACATTTCCTGATATCTTATTTTTTCCAAATTGTGATTTTTTTATGATTATTTACAATGGAAAAATAGACTGTTTTCATAAACTTTACATCATTAAAAATATTTTTAAAAACACTAACACACTCGAAAACCTTTAGAATGATATATAGTTTACATATAGATCTTGCAAAGTAATGCCGCAATGCCCTTATGACTCTGTGAAGGACTAGATCGATCAAACAGTAGTCGCAATTCAAGAAAAATCCTGTCGAGGACTAGGTGAATCACAGTGGCCGTAATTCACGAAACACTCTTTTACGGGTTAGATAGATATAACGGTAGATTGTTATTACAGTATACGTATATATATATTCTTTGTCCGTACCATTCTATATGTATTGTATATTGTCTGGCATGTCGGTTGAGCAAACACATTGCCTCTCCCACTCTACTTCCATTCCATTTTATCCCTTATCCAACCGTTACAATATTTAATTATGAAATAAACGTAGCTTGCTGATTGGTATTTGAAGATCACACACTGCTACATCTTTCCACTAAGAGCGTCAGTTTGTGGTTGGTCTATTGGCGTGATTCTGCAGCGTCTATTAGTGACTGACTAGTTTTCCGGGGCGCGCTTCTACAGTGTCTATTTTGGTTGGTCAATTGTTCAAGGAATGGCTCTACAGTGGCTGTTTCTTTGATCACAAATAGACACTGTAGACCCACGCCTTTGAAAACCTGCCAATGTCTATTTGTGGTTGGTCGGTTTTTAGAGGAATTACTTTACAGTGTTTATTTGCGGGTAGCCGGTTTTTCAAAGAGTGGCTGTACAGTGAGTATTTTTTGAGGCGTGTGTCTACAGTCGCTGTGTCTATTTGTGATTAACAAGGGTCTGTTTGTGGCTGGCCGGTTTTCCGAGGCGTGGGTCTACAGTATCATTTGTGATTTGCCGATTTTCGAGATGTGGTTCTAGATGTTTTCGCTTTGGTCATTTTTTTCTCAGAGCTTCTTTTTTTTACTTTTTTATATTGCGAAGTAGCAGTCAAAAACAAATTCTAAGATTCCTTTTATTTTAGGAACACAGATTGACCGGTATCTACAGCCTAACAAACATTCTGTTGCTTCCCTATTAGGTCAGTGTTTTACTGGAAACATCATCATATCTTCATCGCCATAGCAATGTCTCTGAATGCCTTGCAGAATCATGTTCTTTAAGGTAGAGGACCCGTGATGACAATCGGCTATTTCCGTGCATTTTCGTATTTTTGTCTGTTATTTCGGCATTCTTCGAACATGAATGAAACTGTTAGGAGTACTGGTTTCCCTAACAACTGGATAACGCCAAAATCACATACGGATAAAATATATTTGAACGGAAAATATCGATTGTTATTTTTGGTCCATTACCTGAAACATTATATTTTCATAACGTATTCATAAATTATGCAGTACGAACAACAGGCCTTGAAATGTTAATGGAAACTGCGAATGATTCTCAATCAATAACGGTTTTACAAGTCAATGTTGTCAAAGGAAGAACGAAATGTTTGCTTTCTCAAATACATGTTTATAGATCCTAGGTAATAAATCTGATTTTAGTGACCATTGCCCAAATGCAACATTGCCCTTGGTCAATGTTGACTTTGCTTTGAACGACGCAGTAGTAGTTCCAAGACAGAAAGAAATAGATTTTTTTTAAAACTGAAGAAAAATGTTTCGAATATAGAAAATCTGCATAGATACATAAATCTAAAATTATCTGTTGAGAACTGTTAGCTCTCATTAGAATGTGCCAAAGACTTGAAACGTCATACTATTTGATGAGAACTGTCTGTTCTCATTAGGATGTGCCAAAGACTTACGAACGGCATACTATTTGATGAGAACTGTCTGTTCTCATTAGGATGTGCCAAAGACTTACGAACGGCATACTATTTGATGAGAACTGTCTGTTCTCATTAGGATGTGCCAAAAACTTACGAACGGCATACTATTTGATGAGAACTGTCTGTTCTCATTAGGATGTGCCAAACACTTACGAACGGCTTACTATTTGATGAGAACAGTCAACTCTCTTTAGAATGTGCCAAAGACTTATGAACGGCATACTATCTGATGAGAACAGTCTGTTCTCATTAGGATGTGCCAAAGACTTACGAACGGCATACTATTTGATGAGAACTGTCTGTTCTTATTAGGATGTGCCAAAGACTTATGAACGGCATACTATCTGATGAGAACAGTCTGTTCTCATTAGGATGTGCCAAAGACTTACGAAAGGCATACTATTTGATGAGAACTGTCTGTTCTCATTAGGATGTGCCAAAGACTTATGAACGGCATACTATCTGATGAGAACAGTCAACTCTCATTAGAATGTGCCAAAGATAAATGAACAGCGTATTGCTTATTTGCTGATGAGAACTGTCAGCCCTCATAAGAATGCGTCAAAGATTTATGAACGGCTAATTATCTTATGAGAACTGTCAGCTCTCTTTAGAAAGCGCGGAAGATTAAAGATGGGCACAATATTTGATGAGAATAGTAAATCTCATACATATATCTATCTTACAGAATATAAGAAACTGACATGATTTCAATGAATTAGATTAAAGAATTATCTCTGATAAATGCATATGCGTTGTCCATGCTAGTGGTTTAAAGACCCACGATAACATAGCGACATAGGTTTTTCATAAAATATTTCTGATTATATATTAAGTATGAGAAAATACCTAGATCACAATCGAATATTTTCCCAAAAATTAAGTTTGACCTTGAATTTGACCTTGACCTCGGTAATATAACTAATATGTTTATATATCAAAATAAAGGGCACATAGTGACATTGTACAGAAATGAAGATTGGTACTTCTATCTTTAAATCTGTGAGAGATATCAATGAAAGATGTATATCGAACCATTGTCTCAAAGTTGGCGGCCATCTTGGACGCCATCTTGGATTTCTGGAGACTCCGACCATTTTGACCAAAATGAATTTCGGATTAATATACTACAGTCTCCGACGGATATTTTGGTGTATAAAAGTCACTGTTTACTGCCGTAGACTGGTAGGGTCCAACTAACCGGTCTTCGTTTCCTACACTGTAACAGATTTTGTCTTAGAGAGCTTTAGTATAAAATAAAAAATAAACTTACCTCGCCAACACAGCACAACGTCTATGCACACGGTCTACTCCAATTAGTATAGTTCGTATCACGCTTCAAATTCCAATATTTGAATCACGTGACTTTTGTATTGATCTTTAGGATTGTAGAGTGTAATGTAATCCGCTAAGGCCAGGGGCAGGGCGTGAGGGGTTACCTTTCGTGTGCAGATTTGATCAAACTGAGCTGAGTCTGCTATTACTTGGCTTGGTGTGTTCTTGCTTGCAAAGGATCTTTTTAAATCTTTTTAATGGAAGATAAAGTACATGATTATGTAGAAACCTCTGTAAACTGACTTTTTATCTGTTACAGGTTTCTGTAAAATACCATATCAAAGTAACCGGAAACACACGTAATTTTCTTGCTTTTCATGACGCATGTCATTTTTCATGATGTCTTCAGTAAGTTCAAATATATGCATTATTTGTTTATGAAAACATTTAGGTAACAGTATTAACAAAGAAATCCCATCCTTCTAAAATATGGAATATATAGAAAACGTAAATTACATTACATGGCATGTTAATTATAACAATTTTATGAAAATCGACATATCTAAGTGAATGCTCTTCAGGTTGTTTGAAATTTCAGAAATATTTACGCTTCTTTCATATATCTGACATTTGCAGGAACACTTCTGCTTCTGTTTTATCATTGTCGTGCAAGCGTTTGGATCGTCCTCTATGAGAAAAGCTGCTTGTAAAGATCAGTTTTGGTCTACTTCTATGTTCATCTTTGTTCCGCATAAAATACAATCTTCATATTTGAGAACATATAAATGAACGTGGCGTGTAAGAAGGCATTCACATGTAATGCCTTTACATTCTTGAGGGGCTTTGTTGCCGGATGGTTTACATTATTTATAATTATTAGATTATTATTTGTCAATGAGATGAGATATGAAATCGAATTCTGTTCGTGTCGTCATAGGAGAAAGTCATCCAGCTGATTTTCTGTGGTACAGTCGAGGTTTCCACCGGTATCGGTAATCATACCCGGAGGTCTAGATAGTCGCCACATGACCTATATTGTACTGGTGTGACTTAAAAACAAACAAAACAAACAACCCATATGCTGGAACGCTCGTTTGTGTCTGTATTTTATGTAAGATGAATTTTGTAAGGTCTCAAAATCAGTACTAACACTTTTGTACAGTCAAATTTACTAACATGCCAGAAAAATGAATACTTCGATATGAGACATACGTTATTTGTATTGTGGTGGGAAAGCAAAAACGACTACTCTGCAGTTGGCGCGTTGGCATATCAGCGGGACACCAACATTTAAGAATGACATATAAGGGCACCGATACGACAAAATAAGGTAATTGTAAGTTTGACATGTTGACGTGTCGTCGGGGTGCCATAACGCAAGAACGACAGATGTCTCATTTATCGTATTGGCGCGCTTACTAGTTGGTATGTTAGCGCTCTTGAGACGTGCTGTAAGGTAGAAATCAGTCACCGCATATTTCTTGACGTTTTACCCTTAATTTTTACCACTGATAAAATTTGAAAAGTGCAATAAATGTGCATATAACCAAAACAAGAACATTTAATTTATTGTATAATAATATTTTCGACTTAAATACAGAGGTCATACAATATATATGAGTTGTGTTTGTAAATACCCAAATTCTTCGAGACAAAATTATTTTAAATCAACTTTCGTTATTTTTCTTCGTCACTCTGAATCACTTTTCATTAATGTGAGTTTATTTTAAAGTGTTAAAATATCTGAGAGCATTATCATTCATATATCTCATGTAGCTTCCATGAACGTTCAGAG
>NW_026463297.1:0-74363 GCF_021730395.1 Mercenaria mercenaria
AACCGCCCAAAATTTAAATGTGCAAATTACATTTTTTTCAATCAGAAATGAACATATAAAAAAAAGAAATGCTTGTTTATTCATTACTCACATTTTAATTCGCTTATTCATTTGGACAAAAAATAAAAAATATTAAACCCGTTTGAAAACTGATTTAAAAAATATTTTAAGTTGAATAAAATGTTATTTTAATTGAAGTCTCCAATTAAAACAATATGATTTTTATTCATACCCTGTTTTTGTCTTGCTTTTTTTAACATCCCGTATTGCTGTGGGAAAACCCCGACTTTCATTTTGTCATCTTTCAGTGGGGCCCCTTTAAAAAAATCATTTAATAAAAAAAAATAGGGGGTTTTGTATCTATAAAGCAATGGGGAAAAGTCGGGGTAAATGTATTTTTTTTAAAAATGGTCCGTGAATTTCCCCGAATACGAAAACCAAATTCAGTCTAAAGTGACACAAATAGGAATCTTGTTTACTCTGCATATTTTCCCAAAAAGGGGGAAAAAACCTGGCCCGTATATCAAAAACAAAATTTTCGTATATCCCTATATAAATGCAAATACTTCCGTATATGACAAAAGTACGGATCCGTATATTGCGATACCTGCAATACGGGACAGCCGTAGCCCCTATAAAAAAAAATACATTTTCGTTTTTTCCCCCCGAATACACAATAGGGGATCCATATATTGCGTATACCATGATAAGGGGACTAGCCCGACCCCTATAGTAAAACGGGATCCGTAATATAGTAATCTGCGTATAGGGATAAAATCCAAGCCCGATATTAAAAAATACAAGCCCGTATATGCCCCTTTTTAAAAGCAATCACAATCCGATAGACAAAAAAAACGGGATCCTATACAAATAATCGGAATAAAAGGGGTGTATACGGTTTTCCCTAATCCTAAAAAAACGGAAAGTAACGGGAAAAAAAAATCCAAAACCCTTCGAAACAGAAAATGAAATTAGGTTTAAAACGGGCACGAAAAACACCTTTCTAGGGATTTTTTTTGGAAAGTTCGTAATTTCAATATACGGAAATAACATTTTGTATATTTGGGGCGTATAGGCCCGTTATCATACAAATATACGGACTTCCCGTATCTAGATGTTCCGAAACGGGTGTATATTAGGCCGTATATTTGTAATATACACCCGTATACGCCCGTATTTCGAAAATACGGAGCACTCCTACATTGACCCTTTTTCGCATGATAATTAGAAAGTAACAAAATGGCTCTTGCAAATGAGAAAAAAACACATGTGATGTCAATTGGAATGACCCAAAAACCCTTTCTGAAAATATTAAAAATGCTTGATTATAGTTTGAGAAAAAAAATCTTTTTATAGGGAAATCTTAAACATGCACCTTGGTTTCAGTTGTTAATTTGCACAGCAGCTGGTGTTTTAGTGTCTAGGTTCAAGCTGACGGTATACTACATAATTTATAAATATCAAGAGAAGACATGATTTTCCAATTTATAATTAATTATACCATTCAAAATTATTCCTTCTTTTTTATATCTAGGTACTGACAGTGGTCACATCCTTTGTACTGAGCCTGAAAGAATTTAAGTTTTCAAGCAATAGTGTGTCGGAGGAAGTTTAGAACGGCTGTTGAAATGACTTCTAGAACAAAGTTCTTTCAGGACGTGGATAGGAGGTATTTAAAAAATTGATAACAATTATTGGTTATAGGTCTATTGAAATCTGTGAAAAAACGGGTTGTCAACCAGTTTCTGGGACTAAATGGATTGTTATTTTCCATACATCCATCATTCCATCCATCCTTCTCTGCACAATGTGTTGGTTTATTACTAGGATTTTAATATTACTTGGCACAAATTTTTCTCAGAATATGATGACATACTTTTTTTAACCCACATCCTAAGCAAAAAAGGTCAGGGCGCACTAGGAGGACAAGATCATTATATTTTCTTTTCTCGTACTATTAATTGATACTGTTGAGACTGTGATTCTGTTATCCATCAGTTTTCAGACATAATGAGATGATTATCCTTGTAGAAAATCAAAAGTCAAGGACACTCCCAGAGGTTAAATTTGAACATGGATTTTTCCTGTCCACTCTAAAATATTGTACTGACTAACTTTTTTCATCCAGTATACATACTGGTTTGCAACATAACATTTACTAGTATACTCAAGAATCTTAGTGAACCCGGCAGTGAGTTTAAAAATTGTTAGTGTATTTTCTTTTGAGTGCTTCCATTTAATCTGATTGAAGTGTTTCATTGCTTTAAATTTCCATAAATTTTAAAAAAATAAAATGTTACTAAAATAGATTTTTTAATTATAAAGTAGCAGCTGTAGATTTTTATATAAGCAAATTTTAATCCAAACATACCAGTATTGTGTGTATAGCACAATGTTATTTTATTGTTTTTCAATGTGCATCATTAACAGATTTCAGATGATGTGGAAATTTACTAAGGTTAAATTTGCATAGCAAATTTGAACCTAATGTCTGAGAGGTTACAAAATTTCCAAACTTGTATGTGTTTAAATGTCTTCAAAAGGCTTAAGGCTTAATCTGCAATTTTCACTATTTGCCTTGTTCTCGGTGCTTCCGAGGGATCTACTTTCCAGATTTTATTAAGAGATTCCAGTGACCTTTATACTGGACAGCTATCCTTACAGTTCATGCTGTTAGACATCCTTTGAAAAAAACGATTTTTTTTCAAAAGTTAATTGTGTTGTTTTTATTGCAGAAACAAGTCCAGGTCCTGATGATGAAGTAGATGAAGTTACAGAATATTCCAGATGTAAAAGTGAGTATATGTATATTCAAACTTGTTAAGTATAAATTAAAAAGATTGAAAATTACATTAAATATAATCTGGAAAGAAGATCCCTCAAAGCTTCGAGAACAAGGCAAAAAGTGAAAATTGCAGACAATGGTTTGATTGAGTCTGCTCAAGAGCAGCAATGGAAAAATAAAGCAACACTGGCTACACCCTCCTGAGAACAAAATAACATCTGAAGCAAATCCTACTGTACCTGAGTGTTTAAAATGTACATGCCATCATTTTTTTGCTTTAAAGAACATTAACCTACCAGTGATTTATTCGAGCAAAGTTATGGCTTTAAGTCCTGGCGGCTGCTGTTTTGTTATAGGTAAATGACAAAGTGGTCAGATTTATGGATACAAAATAAATAAGGCAACCATTTTCCCTGCTATTAAAATAAAATATCTGTTTATATACATTCTCCCTTAAGACAAGTCCACTGGTAAAAAACTTCTAAATAATGTGTTTTCTTTGAATTACAATTTGGTCACTTTTGCCAGGCTGCAAATGTTATAACCTCTATAATCGGTTTAAGCGTGAAAAAAATTGTTTGTTTCCAGTTCCCAATTACCCCAAAACTTCAATTCAACCAAAAAATTTTTTTTGCCTTGAAGAATATTTTTTTTTAACTTTTTAACAAAAAATTGAAAAAACTGCATTTATATGCTTAACGTGCCCAGCGATGTTGGAAATCAACTTACTAATGCTCTAAAGACATAGCACCCTTATTTGCATTCATGTTTTGACACAAAAGTAATTTCCAAAAAGTCTCCCATAACAAAAAAAAATCCAAAAGAATTTTTTTTTTCCGACCTACCTACCCTAATTTTTTTAGCATGTTATCGGAAACAAATTTTTTTAGGCCTTAGCGTAACCTGTCATTGATGTCATATGTTCTGTGGAATATTTAGGGTATCAACAGTTACAAATTCTTTCACATTTTGAAATTTGACAGAAAACCAATTCAGTGTAGTGAAAGGTTTCGTTCTCTAACAGATCATCAATATGGTGTAATAAATTCTAGTATAGGTAGTACATTTTATATCTTTTATTGCAGCTCCTGATAAAACATGTCTCTTTTTCAACAACCCCTGTGAGTCAGAAGAAAAGGCAACTGAACAGTGATCAACAGGTATGAATCACTATAATCATGAACAAAGCCTCTGCTTAAATCACTGTTACAGCTGTGACAAATTTTTATACCTTTTCAGTTTAAATTTGAAAAAAAAAATATTTCAGATTAAGTTTGTCAAGGCAACATAGACATACTTGTATTTGTGACTTTGGCTCGTAAACCTTAGCTCAAAGGTCGGGATCACTTGCAACCACCTATATGTATGTGGATCCATGATGAATAGACTGTCATAACCAATCATAGGTTCCAAAGTTATGGCCCCTGATTGAACCCTAAAATGTTTGTTTACACTAAAGAGACCTCATATATTTGGGTCCAATCTTAATGAAAATTGGTCAGAATATTTGTCTCCATGAAATCACTAGGTAAAGCATGTTTACACTGTTATGGACTGTGTTACACAAGTTGACAGTAGGGTAGAATTCCAGTGTAAGAAAAAACAGTATACTTGGTGTTAAGGAGGTAGGTTACCTTGTTACAAGGGTAAATTCGAATTAGTTGAACCGTAGCATTTTTTTGTATTTCGTGTAATATGAAGTTTTAACTGCTACAATCTCAATTTCGTTTGTCTCTGTCCCTTCAAGTTCAATTTTTACCGGGGTTTGAGAACATGACCCTCCAAAGGTATTTCATTTTGGGAAAGAAGAAGGAAAATACGGATTTTTAACACTTTTCAGTGTATCTTAGTTCATTGATATCCGTAGATGTCTGCATAATTTGATAATTTTATAGTATGCACGTTAGCTTTCAAAATATAAGCTTAAAATGTATATGTCGCGGGGCCCCGTGTTTCCATGGTAACACATTTTCTCTCATTTTTAAACAACTATGTATAAAAATGGGGGTTTTCGACGGCTTCAGTGCCATTTCGTTAATGACCGACATGGAATTTTTGGGTAATATTATTAGCAAAATACCAAGCACTTTACATGGTACCCTACTTTTCTTAAAGTTTAAAGTAACCGTGGCAACAGAGATGTTTAAAATAGCTTATATCTTGTTTTTTGTCGTAATTTCTTATAAAAAATATTGAATAAGATTATCTTTCTAGTTGATGTAGCTTTAAAACTTTTATTTCTAACGTAAGTTATATTTCGTGTTATTTGCATTTTTTCAAACAAATTTCACAGCTTAGATACTTACAGCAGTACCCCTTGTCTGGCATTTTCATGAAAATCGTCAGCATGCTTATATTATTCTCATAGATATAGTTGAATGAAAATAAAAAGCCGAAGCTGTGTTTCTTAAATAGACCAGTGTCAACGCTTTTGAATTTTTACATTTAGATACTTTAGGTCACGGGCTTCGTTTCCATCGGTAATAGCAATTCATTCAAGAAACCACAATTTTCTACTGAAATTTGAACAATTTTAGATCTTAGTTTGTATTATAAGTTACAAATTATCAACGGACCTGAAAATAGGTATACAAACAAACTGCTAGATTTTTTATTTTGAAAATGGCCGTAACAATAACCTTTCACCCAACTATTTTCCAAAAACATTGGTTACCGTCACCCATTTTCTTACATTCCGCATAACATTTTAATATAACTACATAAAAGAAGCAAAATATTGATTATTATTCAGAGCAAAAGACTCATAAAAAATATTTCAACAAATAATGTTTATTTGAAAATAGTTAAAGTATAGAAAATGCACAGAATTACGTATTTTCAAGATAAAAGCTATTAATTTTGCGTGGTAACTGACACGTAACGTCATGACGTCAATGACGTCATTTTAAAGCAACATTGTTTGAAGCGTTTTTGCGGCAATTTATTATTATTTCTGCATTATTAAACCAAAAGCATCAGATCGAAGACAGGTTCATGATTTGTTTTCAGAAGAATGAATATACAAACACATTTAGTTTGTCGTAAACGTCGTCGTAAATCGTCATGTTAGCTTCCGGTTGGACATGCGCACATACAAATATGAAGGTAACCTACCTCCTTAATCACAATAATTCTTGTTAATGAATACTTTTATGCTTTGTTGTTTAAGTTATTTTAAATGTTTTATTTATCATACTTCTATTTTCTCTTCAGTGAGGGATACCCCAAGGCTTGACACCAAAGAGAATCTTCTCCGTAAGTTTTTTTTATCATTATTCCAGATAAATGTGTTAAAGTATAAATAAGCCATATTTGTGTTGAAATATGAGTAAGGAATTCAGTATGCCATGCATTAATTTGAGAATGATAGCAGTAAGCATGTATTCCTTACTATGTATGGCATATTGAATGTCTTTAATTTTCATCATTTCATTTAACTTTACCATATTGTGTATATGGAAAGGAAAAACACTAAAAATTAATTTGGATTTTCAAATGACACCGTCGATGTCACCTGTTGTTTAAAGAAGTGCATTTACCCCCTCCTACTGTCAACATTTTTCTGCCAAGAATCCGAGTAACAAAAAATAAAAAAAAAACTCTGGCCTTATGACCATGCACTGAAGAAAACAAATACATGCTTTTTGTCAATATTGTCTCAAATTCTTTCAAAATTGACAGGAAAAGGGCTTATATTCTATATGGTCTGTCTGTTGTTTTTTTCAGATAAACTGTGTTTTGGGTGCATATAGATAACCTAGTACAGCCAGCTGACGATGTGTGTGTTAGACCACTTGACTTCAATCATGTGAGCGTATTAGAAAAGTCTTTCCTCAAACAACAAGGTCAGATATCCATTAGGGTTTGGAAGTGTCCCTGTAGGTACAGACATATCTGTTCTATCCTCACCGGAATGTGTGAAGTGCAAGTTTTAGGAGGAAAACCATAGCAGGACAGCACTACAGAGTTTGAATCGTAAGGTTTGTTGCATCGAAACTTGTGAAGATGCAGATTTTGCGGGCTGTCTACTGAAGATGCACTTCAACTTGGAGTTCATCACATGAAGAAAAACCCTGTCAAAGAACTGTCATTCATTGAGAAAGTGAGACTAATCCGATCTTGATGCCATGTTCCCAAAATGAGCCCAGCTGACATAAGAGTATGGAAAATCAAGCTAAAGACAGTTTTTGGATATGAGGAAATTGATTCAGATTCTTGATATCCTTTAGTAATTTTTTTTTTTACAATAAAAACTGTATGTTTTATGTTAGTAAGACTCATCATTAGAACAGTTACAGAGCATTTTGTCATTCCAACAGTAATGTTGTGATCTGTCTCCGTTCGGAAATGCTGAACAAATATGGTCGATAGAGATGGTTTTTTATAGTCACTCTGTTGACAAGACTTAGTCATATTGCAGAAACACTTTCTTTAAATGTGGATAGATTTCTATAGCTGTTGCAAAAGCAAGGCATCTGTAGAAAATTAGTTGATGAATAAAATTAAAGCAAACATTGCACAGAATTTGCAGTGTTTGATCATTTTGAGATGAAATTGTTTTTTGTTTTTTTTAGATTGACAGTTTAACATAACATTGTAATCCAATATGGTGTAAGCTATATTGCACTTTATATTTAGGCCTAAAAAACAAGTTCTTTGTTTCCGGTAACATGCTAAAAAATTATGGTAGGTGGGTCGGAAATTTATTATTTTTTTTTATTAAAGGGAGACTTTTCGGAAAATATTTTTGTGTCAAAAAATGAATACAAATAAGACTAGAGGGTTATGCATTTAGAGCATCAGGAAGTTGATTTTTAATATCACTGACCATGTTTAAAGCATAAAAAGTGCAGTTTGGCAACTTTTTGTCAAAAAGTTGAAAAATTATTCTTCAAGGCCATAAAAACATTTAGGGTCAAGCCAAAAATTTAGGGTAGGTTTGGATACCGGAAATACAATTGTTTTACGCCTTATTGGAGCATACATTTGAATCACTTTTTGGCTTTAATAGGAAACTTTTCAGATTAATTTTGCCAAAATAAATTGAAAATTGCCCTGTGGGTTTTTAAACATTGCTAGGACTGACTAATTTAATAATATCAGATTACAAAAAAATACAGAAGATTTAATAAAATAAATTTAAAAATTCTGTTCCAAAAAAATTAGGCAAGTTTCCCACAACCTGAAACATCATTTGGCGGTTGCTAGATTGAGTGAGGATTTATACGAGAAAATTCTGCAAATAGATGAGGCATGGAGCAATGGCCGTATTCTGAAGGCAAATAAGAAGCCGATTGGACAGACCTTTTTCAAAGGGTGGATGCGAGTAGAAGATACAGAAGACCAGGTTACTTGTCTGGCTGTGTTGCTTAATGAGGGTTACACAGCTTTCAAGAAAAAAGTGTAAGTAATCGAAGAGGAAAATTATAAATTGTTAAATGACATTATGTAATAGCACACTCTTGTAAGAATTAATTAATAATAGTGTATCTCAGTTGGAACGGTACGTACCTACATTAAGGGCAACTCATGCATGGGAAAATGTAAGTATTTTTTAGTTTAAAAAGAAATTTAAGTGTACATTACCAAAGCCACTGCAATGCCAGAAGCTTCCTTGGTAACTCGACATGCTACATTTAAAGCAATCCTACCTAGGGATTTTTCCAAGAGATGGTTGTAAATTTTAATTGGGGTATTTTATGGTGCACAAATGCACAAATTATGTTTCCATAGTCAGTTGCAGAAACACTGGACTGCAGTTTAAATGCTTTTAATTCATAGGTAAGTGTTTAACACAATGAAATATTGTTAGAATCTTTTTATTCAATAGGCAGTGATATTATTTCTTTGTATTAGAAAAGTCATTTTTCTGTCAAATGATACATGCCATTGTAAAGTGTGTATTAATAAAAAGATTTTGTTTTCATTTTCAGGGAGGTATTCACAAAGGTTGTTGGTGAACAAAGGGGTCAGACCTTTCCGATAGCGTGTCAGAGGAATGAGCATGGTAATGATGATGATGATTTTTAATATGGAGGAAGTAGACAAGGTAGTTGGAAAAAAGATAATTGTTTGATTTTTCAGATTATTATGGAATTTTGTATGACTAAAACCTTTACCGCCTCAGTAGCCTAGTGGTAGAGCATCCGCTTCAAGTGGGGGAGGTCGTGGATTCGATCCCCAGCGTTATACAAAAACATAAAAATGGTACTAGCAGCTTCCTTTCTTGGGGCTCAGCTTTAAGGGGATAGTGCTAGGACTGGTCAGCCCAGTGTCAATATAATGTGACTGGGTGGGGTATCATGTCATGTGTCTATAGCGTGATATTCCAGTGAGGCAGCACTATAAAGTTGGGCATTGTGCTCACTGCTACGCTACAAGTAGACACCGTCGTTTATATTACTGAAAAATTGCTGAAAAATACTTTAAACCTGAACACACACACACACCTTTGATGTGTTGCTCTAGATGTACACATGAGCCCGATGGGATGCCGAATCGCTTTCTTACATAGTAAAAGAGAATGAAACAATGATGCAGAAAATAGCTTACTTATGTATGTTACCAAAGATCTATAAAAGAAGACAAACTGCAGAGTACATGTTATACAAATACAGATTGATGGCTAAATCTGTAACAGCCTTTTTTCCACTACGTACTATGTAAATAATTGTAATTGTCCCACGTATTGAGCCTACTTACTGATTACACTAGTGATTCAACCATTTCTGGGCTAGATTCTTACAATAGAAAATCTAATATGAATACATGTTGGAGAACAAACATAAACATAATTACAGTGAAGCAAAAACAAATGTGTTGGCAGCAAGTTCTAACAGTATTACATTAAGTCTTACTTTAAGATTTCCCAGATCTGAATGTATATTTATTTATTCCAAAGCTGACTTTGGATTACACTTCAAAGTGCCAAGTGTTTTTAAATTCGATCTCTCAAATTGTTAAACATTGAGAAAGTTCTTTAACATTTTAGTACTTGTATTTTTATATAATTGTGCTACTTCTAATTCTATGACATTACAGTAGGAACAATTTTCTTGAATTCCAGTGTGATCTGTCTGAGTTGAGAGAGATAAGGCTTCAACTTTCGACATCAGAAGCCAGATGCCGAGAACTTGAGGTCAGTAAAATAAGTACTTGAAAAAGTCATAGTATAAAAGAAATAATTGTGTTCAACATATTCCATTGGTAGAATCTGGATGAGAAAAATTATTTATGTCTAAAAGAATTTTTTCACTTTCATAATATAATACACTTTAAAGTGAAATCGAAAACACATAAAATAGAAATACTCTCAGCTGTCTATCTTTTTACATGTCATTTATAGTGATAAGCATTAATTTGGGTTAACAAAACAAAAAATTTTTTTGATTTGTGGCAAGTTTTAATATCAAGTGACAAAAAAAAGATAAGAGAGATTAACACATGTATTGAGAATTGTATGTTGTGCTGAATACATCCGCTGAAAAATATATCTTTTTCAGGCAGAGAACAGTGCTCTGAGGGACGAGTTAAAAAGGCTTAAAGAGAACCAAAAGGTATAAAATAAAACTTGAAAATTTAAGCACCCATTAGATCTGCTTGTTTTATCGGATGAATAATTTTAAAAGTTTATTTTATCTGACTCCTTATAAAATAGCAGACAGACTACAGTTGTTATTTTGACTGCAGCATGTTCAACATTAAAGTTTGTTTCGCTCAAGAAGAAAGCAGTATGAGAATATATTTCATTTGTCATGTAATAAAACTTTTAGACATTGGGCAATAGGGTTGACTATTGACCGACAAACGTTCTATGATATATACTTACAGCAAAACGTCAGTCTTGTGCTTGTCTGTCTGTCATTTAATTCAACATAATTGATTTAAGACTTTTGTCAAAGCCTTCATCATAGGAAATTAGAGAAACATAAAAAACATTCAAGGAAGCCCTTATACTACTAACATGTCTTTTTTAGTTTATCTATTTTTCCCTAATTTACTGTTAAAGGATGCCTCTATGTTGATTTTTAAACTCTAGAATTAACATTTCTTCTTAGTTTTATTCCTGAAAATAATTAAAATATGTCTTTAAAATTTATCATTTAGGAAGAAACAAGCCAGCAAAAAAAAAAAGTGTTAACTAAGAAGAGGAAGCTGACAGAAGATATTTCTATTTTTAAATGACACCAGGTAAGTTAGGACGCTTTATTATATACATATTAAGATTATTAAACAGTAGCTTGATCTGGGATGCAGTATTCGGCTCGAGTGGATTTTGCCAGATCACGAGGCGCGCAAGCGCCGAGTGTGATCCAACCTTGCAAAATCCACGAGAGCTGAATACAAAGTCCCAGATCCAGTACTGTTATAATGACCCTTTTTTATTTACCTTTACCATTTTGTTTTTTTGTTTTGTTCTTGAACGAAATTTTTCAATGTTTATCGATAAATTAAAGGAACTTAGTGAAGTTTTTATGTGCGCTATTTATAGAACTGCGTCAGGTTTGCATATTAATGAAAAAAGTCTAGCAGCATACAAAAATGGAAGGTACAATACGGAATTTAAAAAAGGGACAATACAAAAATTTTTGTCTGTCTGTTCATTTTAATTGTGAAATACACGCCAATTTTTTACAAAAATTTATATAGGTATATAATAAATTATTTATTATATGCAAGTAATTTAGTTTGTTTCTATAATAGATATGAAACGATGATTATTCTACAAGTCATTGAAATTTGGCAAACTACACGCTAGTTGAAGTAAAAAAACTTTCAACAATTTAAAGCGTTTTAAAAACTTGACTATTCCCTTGTACTAGAAAATGTGTCACAGTAGCAAAATTTTGGCACTTGCAATCATTGTAAATAGTGTACAGAAGACTGCAAAATATCTTTTTGTAATAAAGTTTCTACAAAGGAGACATGTTGAGCAAGAGTTACCTTCATTAATTTTGATGAATGTATGGACTTGTAATACTTTCTAGGAAAAAAAAACTTTATGATTTTTTGGCAACATAAGATATGTTTATTATTAAAATGGCTTGAAATTTAGTTCATATTATGCAGTCTCTATTTTCTTTTTAATAGGCTGTATCGTTTAGTGTTGGTGACAGTGTGTCTGCCCTGTGGATTGAAAGAATGGGGAAGAGTGGGAATGATGCCAAGGTTTTAAAAGATCTACACAAATGTAATTAAAGTTTAAGCATACTGCATTTGCAAACTTGAAAAATAGCTGAAAATTTGCAGAAGGCATGCAATATTGTTTATGTTGGTGTAACTCTTATGTTTTAACAGATTCCATTTTTTAACGCAGGCCTTTGTGTATTTTATTTCATTGGGCTTAACATCACATCAACACGGTCTTAGGTCATAGTGTAACTTTCAGCTTAGATGGCAGTGAATATCCCAACTGCCCCTCCTTTCATTATTTCATCCAGAGCGAGCTCAGCACCTGGGTAGACTCACCGACCTTCCTTAAACATCTGAATGGCTTCTCACATTTTCGTAGTTAGTGTAACAAACTTGTTCCCACAAGTAAATGCCAATTTCCCCACATGAAACAGAGGTGAAGAAGGAAATTATTCAGACACAGTGTCTTTTGTTTAATCGTCACCAAGGGCATATGCCTCGCCCTCGATCAAACTCACACCCTTGCCATCTGTAATCTGATCTGTCCTTTTTGTTTCAAGCGGGCATGCTAAAAGGCATATCTGCTGTTTATTTTTTAATTAATTTAAAAAATACTTATCTCTATTGTTTAAAAATTTTTTATTAAAGCACGAAAATGTATCTGAATCAAAAATAACAATGTAAATATCCTTTTCCCTGCTCACTTTTATAGACAAATTGGAATATAATATAGTAATTACTTTATTATGGCCTGTGTAATGTGATCAATGCAAGTATCAAGTTAACAAAACAATTAGGTTTACCGTTTCTTGAACAAACAGTTTCACAAAAAAATATAAATTTGTTTTTAAAAAAAGTGGTTTTATCTTTTTTTTGGGTTTTTTATTAAATTATTTTGATTTTTATTGGATTTGTCGGTTTCTCCTCTTACATTTTTGCAGCCATTGGTCTAGATAAATGGTGGTATATAAGGAAATAATGTTATATTAAAACTAAATTCTATATCAAATTTGTTCAATTTTCCCATACCAGAACATTCTTTATACTAGTGGATAATCTATATTTTATTTTTTTGTTGAAAATTATGCTTTTCTTATGTCAGCATATTTACTTTTCAGGGATTACCTTGTCAGGTACTGGGACAATGTCAAACAGAGAGTGAAAGCTTCCAGAGTGAAAGTGCTCAACACTAAAGACTAATACGTTTTGTGCTAAAAGTAATTTTTGAAAGATTTCAGATTGAAATCCATTTTTATTGCACACTCTGTAAAGGTATAGCTGTTTCCAGGATGTCACATATAAAGCACAGTATTACTGTACCAAGAGTGATTAGTTTGATGTGTTTTACAAAATAGTTGGGTGTAAAAAGATGCTTCAAATAGAAATGCTTAATGTGTTCAATGATTTATTATAAAAAAAGTAAGGCCAGCAAGATTCAAACACATTTTTACCTGTAATTTTAATGGTTTCTTGCTAGTTTACAATCAACATTTTTGTCAAGGTGATAAGTTAATCTTTGAGTTAGTTACTTTAAAACTACACTTCATAGCGTGACATTTTGGGAATGCTTTTTTAAAATTCAGACAAGATTTAAAATTTACCCAATTTCAAAATCAGTGTTGACCTTTATTCATAATTTTTCAAATTTGTTATCAGATAATATTCTCTTTTTCAAAACTTTTTTTTCACTATTAGACCCAATATCAGTTAGTTATTGATTGTTTTTCTTTTTATATAAAAATTCAAAGTATACAAATGTGGTAAGAAATTTATTTGTTTACCCATAAGTGTTTGAGTCATTTAAATTTATTTCTGTGAATTTGATAAATATGCTTTAATAATATAAAAAAACAGTAAAGGTTACCGACATGAATAGATGCAGATTCTATTTTACCTGATGGATTCAGAGTATCTTAAAGCGTATCCAAATTTCCTGTATGTCACTTTTTTTAGTTTCGTTTAAAAAGTGAGTAGCTGACTTAAAGTTGGTCAGTCACATGTGAGAAACATTTTATAACATTTATCAGTTTTTAGATACAATGTATTCTTACATAAGAACAGAATACTGTTTATAGAGTAAATTTCCAATTTGAAAAAGTTTTAAATTACTTTTATGAAATTTTGTAATTACCTCCCTTTAACAGGAAAGTTTTTAATACACTGGCTTTTTCTTTTGATATTTTTGCTTGTTTTACATTGTCATTAGGTAAAAGTATGGATATTTCAACAACCTGAAGCAAAAGAAAAGTTTAAACAACATGCAGCTTAGGAATTCATCTGTATTTTTAATATATCTTGGTTGTGCATTGTACAAACAAAGGGAGTATTTAAATTTTTCAAGAAACTTGCATTTCAATCAAATTTTTGGGAAGATTTGTACTTGTCAATGCAAGTTATTTTTTTTTTTATACAATAGTGCTTAATATGAGTATTTAGAACAGGAAAAGTAAAAAATGTAATTTGTGTAAACTGTCTACTTTAAAATTATTGTTTTAACATTGTATATAGCTATAACTTGATTGTCCTTCACTTGTTAATTTGTATGCCCAATTCGGCCCTTTAAAACTTGTTTGAATGTGTTTGTATTTAGTTAATACCAAAAGATATTTGGTATTGAAAAATTAATACAAAATCATGAGTTCTTTCTTTCATGCTTTAAAGGTGGATATGTCGCAAAATTTATTTAGTTTATATTTGGTCGAAAACATTTTTAATTTTTGAATTCTCCTTGAAAAAAGACAAACTCAGCAGAAAGTACAAGCTTCGTAATCTTGTATACTTTGTAATTAGAGCATGACTTTTGCTCACTTGTGTGTTATCTCCCCCGGCTCAGTAAAAGCACATAATAAAACTTCGGATCACTGATGACGGTGGCGCTCCGTAGTTCGTTTATGATCCCTTCAGTTACTTTAGTTGTTGCTCTTGAAGCATTTTACAACCTATAAATGCTTACATAATCAAATCCATCAATGGATATTCATGACATTTTGCACATTTTAGTAACTAAAGGGGTTATTGCTCCTTTATTTTTTATACGGCTCTCTGAAAGAGGACGTATTATGGGAACACCCTTGGTGGACGGGTTGTGTCCACAAACTATTTGAACCATTCTTTTTATCCATGAAGGGATTTTGATTTGGCTCAAATGTTCACATCATGAATCAGATTGCTTGCGCAAGAACAGGTTCCTAGGTCAAAGGTCAAGGTCACACTTAGAGGGCAAAGGTCACTTCAATAATGTTTTTTGTTCGGAGCATTTTTCTCATGCATGTAGGGATTTTAATGCACTTTGCACAACTGTTCTCATCATAATATAGAGTGTCCTCTGCAAGAAAAAGGTCCCTAGCTCTAAGGTCATGGTCATACTCAAGAGACCAAAGTCAGATACAATAGTTTACTGTCCGGAGCATTTTGATGTAACTTGGCACAAATGTTTCACTACCAGAGATAGAGGGTTTATGCACAAGAAGCACATCCCTACATCTAAATCAAGGTGACACTTAGAGGCCAACGGTTTAATTCAAGAATGACTGTCTGAAGCATTTCTTCTGCATGATAGAGGGATTTTGATGTAACTTTGCAGAATATTTTAGCACCATGAGACGAAGTGTCATGCGCAAGAAAACCCGGTCCCAAGGTCTATCAAAGTCATATTCAGAGGTCAAAGTTCAGATACAGGAAAGACATTTTTTGTTGGAGAGTTTCTCCTTATGCATAAAGGAAAGATAATTACCCCAATGAACAGCACTGCCACAGAAAACAATTCCTTTTGTGAAGTTACTTTTTATGCCCCACTTTGGGGGGGGGGGGGGGGGGCATATAGATTTGCTCTTATCCGTCCTTCCGAAATGTGTGTCGCGCGTAGCTCTGAAAGATTTGACGTAGAGTCGCAAACTTTACAGGCATGTTGGTCACCATGTGTAGTTGTGCACCTGGGTTTCGCGTCCGGATTTCATCCAGTCATGTAGGAGTTATGGCCCCTGACTTAGTAAAAAATTGGTCATTTTAAATGTTGTGTCGTGTATAGCTCCAAAAATATTTGACCTAGAAATCACCAAAGTTTACAGGAATGTTGGTCAGCATGTTTCAGTTTTGCACCTGGGGTTTCGCGTCCGGATTCATTCAGTCATGTAGGAGTTATAGCCGCTGACTTAGTTAAAAATGGGGCATTTTAATGTTGTTTTTGTGCGTAGCTCCAAAAGTATTTGACCTAGAGTCACCCAAAGTTTACAGGAATGTTGGGTTTAGCATGTGCAGTTATGCACCTGGGGTTTCGCATCCTGATTCAGTCAGTATTGTAGGAGTTGTGGCCCCTGATCTGGGAAAAAATTGTCATTTTAATGTCATGTAGTGGGGGCATCTGTGTCCCATGGACACATTTCTAGTTATTATTCCCTTTGTTGCTACAGTGGCGCCTGCGAGTTTGTTCCCCGAGTTTGCGTGATATCGCGAGCAACTCGCGTGTTGGAGGCGAAACGTGAAACGTGATGCACGGTTAGAAACGCGTGCATAAACGAGAAATAGTTATTGCGCATGCTCAACGTGTAGCGTGCGCTGCCGCGCAAATAAATGTTCCCCTGCGCATGCCCAGCGTGCCAAACCGAGAAGGTTAAATGCGCATGCTCAGCGTGCAAAACCGAGCAGTTTAAATGCGCATGCTCAGCGTGCAATGGATTAAGTGTTTTAAAAAGTAGGCCTGTATAGATTCATCGTCTTACTGTTCCAGTTTGAAAGATATATGATATTTCTTTCAAATTTTATTTTTGATTTGAAATTTATCTTTTTGATCATTTCCGTAAAGATTTTTTTTTTGTAAACAGTATACCCGAAAAGTAGCGTACAGTAGACAGGATCTAGTAGATGTTGTCTACGTCATAAAAAGACGGCAGTTCCACTGCCTATCAAAGCGGCGACCCTGAAATTCTATATCGCCAATAATTTGGATTCGCCTAGCTTCCATCAGTAAGTGTTGAAATGTAACTATAGTTACGCTTGAATTTATTGACCACTATGTACAGTATGATAAACACAAATGTAAAATATACTTCAGTGTATCTCTCATAATTTCGCGCATTTGAAAGATTTTTAATACAAGCGCGCAAATGTAATTACAATCAAATTGACTAATAATGGTGACTTCCCTTTAATAATTTTACACCATTTACTGTCAACGAAGGTGCTGTCATCAGTTGTTGAAATATTAAATTTTTAAATGTTGGTTTTACTAGTTTTTGCGGTAGGTACTGTACCTCAATTACTTTTTCAGTGTATGTTTTCCCATTTTTCATGATGCTAAGCCTCCAATAGTAATACCAGTGCTAACAGGGGAGTAGATATTACTCTAAACAGCTAAAGAAAATGTCGACACTGGTCAAGGGAAGCTGTTTTACAGAACTTCACCCAGTAGAGCACACACAGTAATTAATAGATCATAATTATATTAAAAAAAAAGTGTAAATTACGCTTTGAAATAATGCACAGGTGCTAGACACATAACCAAATATTTTACTTATAGGCCTATATATGTACAGATGTATATATAAGACTTATATAGTACATATGCCTATAAGTAAAATATTTGGTTATGTGTCTAGCACCTGTGGAAATAATGCCTATACGCATGTCTGATAATTTTTAAGCATATAAAAACATAGATCTATATGAAATAACAGAAATGCACTCAATGACTTTTTATTGGCTTAAACAAAATCTGAATCGTCTGGATGCTTTATATAACATGAGCACAGTCAGCATTATATAATTCTCCCACATAGAACATACACACGCATTGAATGGTACTCTATAAACCTAGGTTAAACTATTTTTTACACTCAGTGTCTGTGTATACAAATAGTTTGGAATTAATATTAATGGTACGGTAACTGTATTTTAAAGCGGTGTTGATTTAAAATATCAACTTCCAGTGCGGAATAAACAAAAATGTCTCTTTCTAAGAATGTATAAGTGAACAAACACTCTATGCATTCTTTAAAACCAACAAAACTGATCCCCAGAACATAGCTAAAGGTATATTAAAATTTTCTATTTTATTTTAGTGAGTGTGAAGCCAAAGCAAGCCAAGGGAAAAAAAAGAAGCAAATTAATTTAAATGATGAATTAAAAACTAAACTGCAAACAAATGCATGGGTGTTACACCCATTAAATATGTTATACAATGATTTCTGTTTTTTTCACATTTTAAATTTTTAAGAGTAAAATTCTTGTAGTAAATTTTCAGATTTTACCATTTTACTCATTCACAAAAAAATATGTGAGAAATACTCTGGCCAAAAAATTACTGAACCCTGGTTAGAAAAAAACACACAATCACACCTTTAACGCACATCGGGGTTTATTTTTATTACACCAGCACTAACTTGTGAGTTCCCAAATCGAACACTGCGATTTGCCTTTGAGACATGTTTCAAAGAATATACAAGTGACGTTCTTTAGGGTATAATATACCCTAAAATAAGTCGACAATTCGTTTCTCTGTCTTCTTTTAATTTACCGGAAGCATTTGATGTTGACTGGTACTTTTCCTCATTTATTTACAAGCTGCATGCTAATGAAATGAAAAGACCATATTGTAAACCAGCAATCGTGACCTTCACCTCGGAAAAGAAAGAGAAAAATTTCGACATATTAGTTGAATTTAAATTATATTTTGACATATTTAAGCATTTGAAACTGTTAAACAAAGCGTATGTGGTTTAATACAGATATGCTTAAATGCAGTTTATTTTACAAACACATCATGGGGCTATTGCCCATATCCTTTCCGCAGCCTTAACGTAATAAAATAGGGTATTATAACAGAGCGGATCTGGGTGCAGTATCGGTCGAGTGGATTTTGCTAGAAACGGATTTTCACGAGGCGCGCAAGCGCTGAGTGTGATCCGACCTTCAAAATCCCCGAGAGCCGAATACAAAGTCCCCGATCCAGCTACTGTTATAATGACCCCTTTTTTTTATATACTTTTAAACCCTTTTGATTCTTGTTTTGTTCTTGAACAAATCTTCAATGTTTATCGATATTAATTGGAACTAGTGAAGTTTTATGTGCGCTATTTATAGAAATTGTCGTGTCATGCATTTAATGAAAATAGTCCGGCAGCATACAATACGGAAGGTACAATACGGAATTCAAAAAGGTACAAAACGGATTTTTTGGTCTGTGTGTTCATAATTTAATTGTAAAATACAAGGGCCCATTTTTTTCAGAATTTATTTAGGTATATAATAAAACATATTTTGCGTCTGATGACCCTTCACGCTTCCATAGAATCAACATTTAGTCCCACAAAATTATTTTGAATATATTTCTGAATCTCAATGTCTAGGTCTTGCAGTTTCAAATTGGTTATGGTTTTATCTTAAATCTAGGGCATACATGTATACAGACACTCTCAGAACAACATCAAAATAAAACAACCTTTTGAACGATTTGATGAAGTTCAAAAATATCAGTGTACCCCTTGGTCCCCCGTGACGGACCCATTTGGGAAATTTGTGGTTATCTGAGCTCAACTATTATTTTGTAAGATTGAAAAGCTGACATGCCATACTAAGCCCAGGTAATTTTAGTTTCATTTGATACCATGAAGGCGTCCGACGGGTGACCCCTGCGCGGGGGGACCCTGACTATCTACGTATCAAATATGGCTTTCGTTTTAAGCTCTTAGCATTTCTACTTCCGCAATAGCTTAAGGTCAAGTGATCATTTTTTGTGTTGTCAAAACCATATATATATATACATGTACTGGCGAGATTGCATAAATATGTGCTGGCTGTCTATGGTTATGAAAAAATATTCTCAAGATTTCCTTAGGATACATCAAATTGGACTAGCCGGATTACTACTCTAGACCGAAGATTCCGGTAATGTATTTATGGTATCGGGCTTTGACTATTAAACAGCGATGAAGTGTGGACGGCCGTGTAGCTCGTCTGTAGAGCATCAGAACAGTATTACGAGGCACCCGGTTTGAGTCCTGGTCTGGCTGCCACATTTTTCTCACCTTTGACATTTGGTGCCCAGCTTTGGACGGTGATGGTAGTAACACTGGCTAGTTCTCCTATGCATGTAATTGCTTAGATATACTTTAGACATGCTGAAAACATTCAAGGACGAATTTCAAAATGGTGGAGGAAATATGTCACGGTATAGGACTTGAACTTTAACGGGGAGAAAGTGTGTAGGCGGCAGTGTAGCTCAGTGGTAGAATATCTGAATAGTTTATTCCGAGGGCCCTGGGTTGAATCCCCCCCGGTCTGCCTGTAGTTATGACTAGTTGTCATAGAATGGTCATTACGGGTTGTTTTTGTAAATATTTCATTATAACATTTGCTCTTGCTCATGGTTTAACGTTATTACTTAAATTATGTAATTTTTTCTGAAGAAAATGGCTCGTTGAATTACGAGATAAAAGTCTCTCCGTGAAAAGGACATGAAATAATTCTGAATTTAAAGCCTTACTTGATTAAGGCCTGATAAATAAAAATCTATAACTCAGTGTAAGTTCTGTTAACTAGCATTATTGTCATGAGTACAGTCGATTTGTTTATGACTGAATATTAACATTTTGCGTATTGACTAAAAAGTTTATATCCCAGGTTTTATTATACAAAAATTTTTGGGTAGGTTAATTGTCTATTTGATGGTTTTTTTTTTTGTTACAGGTGTAAGTTGTGTGCAATTCACCTCTGAGCCCTGTAAGGTCTCCTGGCAGCAAAATAAGATATATTCAAATGGATTGGTGCGGTGTCTCACATTGACAATCATACTAGAAAAAGGGTATTAATCATATCTTTGAGTTCTATTGCTTATCATGTTAGAGTTTACTGTAACGTCTAATAAACATGTCAGCATACAAACAAAGTAAAGTAGGTGCAGGGGCAGGGACCATTAGCAGTGGGACAAGGTCACCAAGGTGTTATATGTAGGTTATTGTTAAGGCTAAAGTTTTACGACAATCTTGGTTTTTCGGTCATATCTTTGTTACTATTGCTTATATGTACGGTATCTTCACATAAACAGTGTCCAGCATACAAGCAAAATATATGCAGGGGCTGGGCCGGTTATGTTTTAAAAAACCTATAAAGGACTAAAGTCACCAAGGTGTATATGGTTATTGGTTATTTTTAAGCGGATGTTAAGTTTTTCTGCAAACCACATTTTGTTCAGTCATATCTTTGGATCTATGGCTTATAGCGTATTGTAACTGCACATAATTCATTGTCCAGCAGAAAAGCAAAGTATGGGCAGGTGTTCGACCCATTATACTAATGGGTCAAGGTCACCAAGGTGTTATACTTAGGTTATTTTTAGGGTAAATGTTTTTGTACAGCCTTTGGGGGGTCTGGCACCCCCCCCCTCCTATCTTTGTTACTGTTACTTATATCTAACTTGTAACTTCAATAAACATATAGCATGCACACAGCATACAAACAGCTGCGCCTGTTACCAAAGTCAAGGTCACCCAAGGTGGTAGGTTATACTTTGATTATTTTTAAGGTTAAAGCGTTTTCGGCAATTTTGTTTGTCTGTCATATCTTTGTTACTGTAACTTATATCTTACGTAATTTCATATTAACATTGTCCAGATACAAACAAAGACTGGCATGGGCTGGTCCCAGTATACCAAGGTCAATGTCAAAAGTTGTTATACATGGAATTATTTTTATGTTATTATTTTCATAAATGCTTCGTTTTATGTAGGCTATCGTTAGTTGCTTGACATTAAAAAATTTCTTTATTATTATTCATCTGCATGTGTAGTTACAATTCCCTCATAGCTCTGATTGTTTTTTACAGAAGTACTGCACCTTTATTCTTAAAGATTTTTTGCAGTCTTCGCTCTGTGGATTATACTTTACTACAACATAAGATAAAGATTTGAAACTGTAAGATTGTATTTTATCATCATTCATTGCATGTGTGGGTAAACAATCCGCATAACTCTGATTTGTATTTTTGACCA
Source organism: Mercenaria mercenaria (assembly GCF_021730395.1). Taxonomy (NCBI): domain Eukaryota; kingdom Metazoa; phylum Mollusca; class Bivalvia; order Venerida; family Veneridae; genus Mercenaria; species Mercenaria mercenaria. Next base: position 21,901 of record NW_026463297.1, read on the forward strand.
AAATTATTGCCCCTTCCCATACTTAATTTTTTTGACAAATTTTGTTTTCTTGGGCATCGCATTGGGACTTTATAAGATAATGACGTGAACTCAAAATATATCTTTACCATCGTCTCTGCCTGTCTGTGTTTACCTAGCTAAATAAATCTTATTTGTGTTCTTGACCAGAATTATGCCCCTTAGTGTATCTTCCTTTTTAAAGTAGAGGTCTCTTATGAGGAGATATATTCATTTTACTGTCAAATCGCCGAATATAGTGGAGCGCGCTGTTATGCGGACAGCTCCTGTTTATACATTTCTATTTTACTGTATTACTTTGTCACAAGCAAGATCTAATTAGGGTCAAATTTGCATCAGTTGAGCGACTAAGGCCCATTGCGGGCCTCTTGTTTTTCTCGAAGTCTTGTTATACATACTTACTGAATGCTTTTTGGTCAATAGTCGGTAAACAAACACAGGTAAACAGGTGTAACTTTTAAGTAAAAATTCTACTGCGTAATTTAGGCGAGGGTACACAGGATCGCGTGTTAAAACAGTTATTAATTAATAGTTAGATTATCTCTAAATTTCAGAAATCGCTAAAGCACATATAAGCTATATGGCTAGAGCATTTTTAGTAAGTTAATTAATTAAAATAAGCAAATCCATAGAAACGGTCGAATTTTGATAAAACCACCCGCAAAAATTTCATACAGCGCGCGATCGTAAATATATTTTCTTACAATACGTAAAGTAATTCATATCGATATTAGTCATTAAATTTAGACTCTTAGGCTATTAACGTGCAAAAAACCGTCTGAAAAACCTCTTAAAAAATGAACCACAATGACAGCATTTCAAAAACTTAGAGTTAAAACGGTTATCAGTAAAGTACATTCAAAGTATACGAGAATATAGAATAAGCATATATTTATGCAGTAGGCGGGGCGTGTAATCTTACTAATCTATAAATAAGCTGTGTACTGTCAACAATCGGACGTATATAAATGCTATGTTTTAGATGTGTTTTTAAAGTTTTAAAGTTTTAAAAGTTTATGATAATGGAATAACGTAGTGAGTGTTGATGTAGTCCATGGTCAGTGGCAGTTCTTCTCAGGCGTTTCAGGATGTGTAAGAAAGGTACTCGCGGCTCTTACTGGATGACAAAATTTTAATAAATTATAAATATATATCTCATAATCTATTATTATTTGGCAATTTGGACACAATTTAGGGGGGTTTAAATTTAAAAGCATTACAATACATAATACATCCAACCAAGACCCAGGGACATGTTCCCCCCCCCCCCCCATCCCTCACCTGGGCTTGAATACGGGCCCCCTGTTCATTTATCGTATAAATCTAATATTTTGGAATCAGTCCAGTCACCGACCTGTATCAGGCAACTGGTCTAAAATTCAAATCTCGCTGGGCCTTACGATTGTTAGTTTGACTGGAAACATCATAACTACGCAGCGCAGCGTTAACAAATAAAAATGAATAAAACCAAACAAAACAATCCATCAATAATTCTCAGCTGTGATCTTTCAGTGCAGACATGGGCAAAACGTTTTGCACACTGATCTTAAAACTGACTTTCAGTGACATGAACGTGACTTACTGACCCAACTTTCTATTCTGTTAGCATCAGTTGTGCCATTTTAAACACGTGGCTCATATTACTTAGGTGAGCGATTCAGAGTCATTTGACCATGGTTGTTTTGTAAAAAGATATTTAATCTTTCGTCCTATACTGGATTCTATTTTTGAGTTAAGTTTGTATTCTACTTTATTTATTTTTTTCTGTTACTCATTACCAGGGGCAGGTCATACAAATTCAATGTTTACGACAGTATTGTTCTTTTTTAAGGTCAGTAAACGTAACAAAATGTCTATGCGAAATGGACATCACAATGTTGACACAGATCGGTATTTGAGACTTAAATCTTCAGGATATAAACTTATAAAACTGGCGGGGTAAACCCAAACTGCCCGCCGTTCTTTCGAATGGCAAGTAAAAACCAGTTGTGTCTCTTTCGTGAGGAAACGATGATACAATATTTTTACGTTTGATTCAAATGATGCTGTTTTCAAGGTAACAAGAAGTAGTTAACATTTGGCCAGTGTGAGAAAGGAAATTTACTTCTGCAGACGGGGGAAAAATGAATGTTGCATGCCCTATTTATCGGATTGGCAGCTGCAAAAACCACCAAACAGGAAATCTTTTTGATATTATGTTGTGAGAGACTGTTTGATATGTTTTCGGCCCGCATTGACGGCGACGGTATTCGATAAGTTTTATATGGAAAATCTGCGATAAAGTCCGGAAATCTCGCTTGAGGAGAGAAGAAACTCGCTTATGATGTTCCCGCTAAGGAAAAAAATCTTGCAGTCAAACCAGAAGCTGTGAATACATCCCGCAGAAGAAAGTTCACTGCGTCGGCCAGCTGCAGTTTTTTTACCTCATCGGAAGATCGGATCTTTCTAGGAATTAAAGGCTTTTCGCTGGAACCTGCTACTCTGCCTAACTGTGACCTCTTTTTTCTCGTCTCTCCTTCCGTTGGTGCTCCAACCTCCGGAGCTCTCGTTTCATAGGCGGACGCATCATGGCACACGATTCCGATTTAACAGTGCTGGGATTGTGTCTAATTGTTAGAGCGATGTTTAACATGTTAAACGGCCACATACTAGCGTTTTTATAAAGCTAGCTTGTTTTACAAATAATTGCGCGAATCACTACTGCAGACGACAATATATACTGGAAGCGAGACAAAGAACAGACGAATACCAATAATCATCACTTCACGCTAAGGTAACCACGTAGAACAGTTTGGTGAGGTATTGACTCAACTAAATACTCTATATGAAATTGGGGGACTTGAGCTGCTGCAGAGCGCACTTGAAACAATGCACACACAGCGGGCCATTTGAAAGGTCTGTGACTTAGTTATTTTTTTTGTGGAATGTTGTCCAGTGCAGTATACAAATTGAAAGAAATGGACCTTATTTCCAGTGACAAGTTCTGTTTTTTCCGACGAAAATGATACCAACATATCAGGATAGATCTGTTAAATTTCTTTGAGCAAAAAGAATGCATCACAGAAGGAAATGTATTAATACGAGCCAAAAACTGGAATATTGGAATCCGTTATTTCTGCCATTTTTTTCGCGCCATTTTCCTATTTGTTGTTGTCTGTATTCTACTGAATTGCACTTTTTCACTTTTGAAACAATATTTTAAAATGCAGATTTTATTGCATCCTCGATTTTTGACAAATGAAGGACATTCAGCTATGAAAATGATAAGGACTCGGTGCTAGCTTTTTTGTAAGGCCGATTCGCCATTAATTTTGTTCAAAATTGTTGTAGATTGACAGTTTTCATTACGTCAACAGGGTTTCTGTTCTGTCCTGCCGGCCAGTTAACCAAAACCAGTGTTCATTAATTTTGTACCTGTTCAACTTGTTTCCGCAAGTAAACTGCCAGCTTCCCCCTATGAATCAGCAGGTGGAGGAATATATCAGGTACAGTGGTCTTTTATCAAATCGTCACGGGAACATACGCCTCGCCCGGGATCGAACTCCCGACCTGCGGGTACGTAGATCAGCGCATTCCTTAAGCTTAGGCGGGCGGACTGAATAGTACTAAAGACCCTGGATTCTACAAATGGCTTTGATTGTTGCAGCTATTTTTTTATCCACCTGAATGAAGAGATTACTGCACAAGACCAATTATTGGCTTGGTTCTGAGCTCACCTGTCTCAAAGTGGACAAGGTGTGCTGTTGTGATCACCCTTCGTCCGGCGTCAGTCCGTGCGTGCGTCAAACAATTTCTTATCTGCACGATAGAGTTCATTAATGATTTTATTTTAACCAAACTTGCACATAACTTGAAATCACCATAAGATCTTGAGTCGTTTTGAACTGGACCAAATCTGTATGAGTCTCAGAGTTCTGGCCCTGAACTGTCCAGAAGTAGCTTTTGTACCTTGTCTTGCACAATAGCAGCTTCAAATATGATTTGAAATTTAATCAAACTTGCACACAACTTTTATCACCATAAGGTCTTTGTTCTTTCTTGAACCGGCCCAAACTGCCTTATGTATTCCAGAGTGAGGGCCCCGAAAGCGTCAGAATTAGCTTTTTTGACTTGTCTGCACAATGCAGTTTTCATTTAGATTGAATTTAAGCAAGCTTGCACCATAAATTGTGTCTCCATAAGGATATCGGTTTTTTTCTTGAACTTGCAGATCCCATCTTGGGTTCGAGAAGTTATGGCCCTTGAAAGGGCCAAAATTAGCTATTTGACTGTCTGCACAATAGAGCTTCATTTATGATATGGCTTTAATCTAATACATAGTGCACAACTTGTATTCACAACAAGATCTTGTCTTCTTTCTTGAACTGGGCCCAGGTTCCATCATGGGTCTAGAGAAATGGCCCTGATAGGGCCAAAAATAAGCTCTTTTGATCCTTTCTGCACAATAGCAGCTTCATTATGATTTGACTAGAACTAAACTTGCGCACCAACTTGTCTAAACCACAAGATCTTGTTTCCATTCTGAACTGGAGCAGATTCATATGGATTCTATAGTGTTATGGCCCCTAAAGGTCAAAATTGGTATGTTGGCCTGTTGCAACAATATAGAGATGTCTTTTAATGTTTGACTTGATACGAAATTCCAAAATATCTTCAACAACAATTAAATCTTGTGATTCATGAGTTATTTTATATCTGATACCTCCCTGATTGTCATCAAAATGGGATTTATGACAAATTACCTCCCTTTATGTTTATCTAAATGAATACACCTTTGCATCTTCATATGATATTGGTTTGAAACGTTATTTATGTCTTTCATGGTAAGAAATAGTCGTATTACGGTAAACTCTTGATAGAACATTTATCGTTATGAATACCTATACTAATATATTGCTGTATGTATGTCTACATGCATATACCAATGCATGATTTACCTCCCCTGATTTTAATAAAAAATGATGTTGATAGAACTCATTGGGAATTTCCTTTATTGGTTTTAAGTTTGATGAGGCAAACCAGGTTATGTTGGGACTGATTTTATGTCAAAATTACCTCCCTTCGTTTCAAATTAAATGGGTGTATCTCAGTAACAATGAAGACCACTGATTTGAAATGTCATTTGTGCCATCCAGCATGGACTCGGTCATAGGTAGATACCTTTTGCTGCATTTCTGACAGATTACCTCCCCTTTATTATTTGTAACGGATTATATAAGTATGTAAAGTAATATTCTTGTTAGTAAAATAATGAGCTTTGTGTCTAGGACCCTCTATGTCAAAACCTAATCATATATTTTGAGCAATGTACTCCGGTGAGCGATACGGGCCATGATGGCCCTCTGTTTATTTTTCTGTAATTGGAAAACGCACCCACCACGCAGAGATTGCATATGACTAAATTGATATTTTTGTTTTAAAAAGTAATTTACTTTACAAATAGTTTGTGTTTTTAGGATAGGTAAACATCGGTATTTCTACATGGGCGTGTTGTACACAAAACATGTATAGTAGCTGATCCTGTTTTATTTGCTTCTTACTGTATTTTCTTTTCATATAAATTAATATTTTATAGTCTCAATAAGTTGATGTTTCCTGTTGAGCATTTTAGCATATTTATTATCGCTTTGTCTGTCGTACGACCCTTCCTCCCCTTTTGTCCTGATGCATTTCAATTTTAGACACCCAAATCCCTCGAAACCAATAAAGGGGCCAGCTCTTAGCTATCACGAAATCAATATCCAGTCTTCAGCGTACCAGATGCAATCTGTTCGATTTCGTATTAATTGTTGTTGTTGTAGTAGCACGGGGATGCGGCGGTCGATAATTAACAGCTTTTATCATTTTTGGATACATTTTCTGGCGGGCGGTATGCGAAAATTTGAATGAGTTTTAATATAAGTGTCGAACAATTTATATTATACTTTCTCAGTTGTCAAATAAAGTGAAATTTAAGAATACGAAAACTCCCACTATGTTATCTAAAATATTTAGAAAATCGTTAATTTTATACATCAAACACATAAATTTCGTTCTTTTCAATACATGAAACATCATTGTTAACATATATTATGCACAAAAAAGAAGATGTTTACCCACAAGAAAACAGTCTGGAATATAATAAATATCAAGAATATTAATAGAATATTAGTAGGCCATCTAAAGTATTCACAACGCGTAACCATTCTTTAAAAAAAATCTAACCCATAAATTTACGCTCAGTGTAGATCCGTGCAGACTGATCTGATCTGCACTGTTTGCCATTTAGCCGGTAAACTTTTTGGTATGCACCCATTCGGAATTTTGGTATGTCAAATTGAAAGATCAGGCCCGATCCCCCCCAAAATAGAATTTGCATTGTTAAGGATAAAATTTTCTTATATCGTGCTTAGATGGAAAATATCATATTTGCGTGACTTGAATAGGACTGCTGACATATACTATATACCATAGTATATTTTAACTATAAAATAATTTGAAAAAAATCAACATTAAACTAACAATAACTTACGCAAAAGCTCAATTTACGAATAGCAGACTTACTAAGTAATTAAGTTTTTTTTTCATGAAATTTGGGGCCAGGATCTTTATTAGTAAATATTTACGGAACAAATCTCTTAACGATTTATGGTATATCTAAAGTCATAGAATGGTCAGGTATTTAATATATTTGCTGTGCATTCTCAATTTCCTACGCCCCCCCCAGGTTAATTACGATTAATAAGAGAAGGCAACAAACAAAAAAAAACAAGGTAAAAACATCATAAAATTAACTCCGATGGGAAAGGGAAAAGACTACAGAACGACAGAAGAAAGTGAAATATATACATGTCAAGCAGAAACTATACAAAGACTACTAGTATCACTTAAAGTAATTTGGGGGGGTGGGGACGTATTTTTATGACCCGATTTGAAAAACACTGACGGAGATTGTTTACCCCTAGGCATATTGTAATACCCATAAATATCAAAGGGTATTTTAAAAACATTTGTTACAATTAAATTATATTATGCTAAATGTGTGCAATCTTTGGACTAAAAAGACATACATTAAAAGATAGTTCCATTTTTAAACGAATTAATTAAAAAAGTATCAAATACGCATTTAAATTTAGAATACAGAATAAAAAAATGCTTATATAGGCAAAATTTCTCGATTTTTCCGACAGATCGATGTTACAAAACGTTCGATAATGTCATCCGACATTTCTTGAACTAAAGATGCACACAGTTATCGTTGAGACGAAGTGCACTCTTACAAGAACCTGATGTCTGTGTTGGAAGAGATTCGATTATTTCCATTTATGTAGCTAATATTTTCTTGTCCAAAAGTACTAAAACCATTCAGGCCTGTTTACTACATGAGATGCAGGGCAGTACACAAGAACATGTTACATCACGTTTACCGGTAATGCAATTTATGCCCTTGATTAGTTTAATTAAACATGAAAATTGTATTCAAGTTTAAAATCACCAGATGTCATTAAGTTGCTAATTTAGATAGTGCAACTCACGTTGGTTGATCATGATGTGTGTGCAGGGGCGGGGGTGGTGGGCTCTTGGCCCGGAGTGGTTCGTGTCGTTGAAATCAACAAATGATGGTGTGCGTTCAATTTGTTATGCTTATTTTAGGGTACAGCCCCTCGGAAAGAGATGAATCAAAGACCTATAAAAATACCTTTATTTTATAGCTCTTTAGATAGATATCTCTCAAGGGGGCAACCCGACGTACCTATCATCTGACTGAGCCTTCTCTTATGTACACTATCATCATTGAAGTCTTGTAACTTCTACTGAAATCTCACAAGAAAAATGAAAACTATGTAATCGACCCTTTCGTTACAGGAGAATTTTCTCGTTCTGCTTGCCAAAAATACGACCAAATCCACCAGCACTTTGATAGCACCCACCCCCCCCCACCCCCCCCCCCCCCACCCCCCCCCCCCCCCCCCCCCCCCCCCCCCCCCCCCCCCCCCCCCCCCCCCCCCCCCCCCCCCCCCCCCCCCCCCCCCCCCCCCACCCCCCCATAATAATTTAACAATTTAGATGAATAGGCAAATGGTAAAATTTGCTGTGGCCGAATTATTTACGGCCCGCCCCCCGCCCCCCCCCCCCCCCCCCCGGCCCCCCCCCCCCCCCGATTCCCCTCCCATTTTTTTTTTATATCAAATGAAATATACATTTATTCTGTATTGCAGAAATAGGTCTACACTGTTTGAAATTTTAGGAAAATATATAAGTCAGGTGTGTAAGACGTGATATTTTTATTAGCAGTAAAAGCTTTTCGTCTGACGAGAAAAATCATCCCCCCCCCCCGCGTTTTTTACTACTGTTTGAAGTAATTCCGATTTGATAGGTAAACTTGATAATTGATGTTCAAACACACTAAAACACATTTTGATTGACGTTTAATGGAATGACCTTTTCGGGACCTTGGCCAATATTTTTCCACTTTTTCTTTACGGCAGCGATCCATCAAGTTTCTAATTGCATCAGGCAGAAATAAATTTCCTTCAAGTACGAGTTCGTTCAGAAAAATATACCCGCGTTGTACTGTAGCCCAGTTAATGGCATAAAACTGTGGGCCGACGACTTAAATAAGGGTGTTATTTTATAAAAATTTAATCCCTACACGAGAATGAAAAGGTTCCCACATACGAACACACAGTCAAATATATTTGGTCCGTTTTTGGACATAACTTATCGCAGGATTTCCATTCTGTTTCACATAATTTGAATTCTTTTCCAAATATTGACAAAGTGCACCGCATGAACTACTATGGTGTTTAATTCCAAAAAAGAGTGTTTTTTTTTTTTTTTTTAATTGATACTAGAACTTAGTGCGTTTATTCTATTAGAGGTTTCGATTTTAACTGCATGAGATGTTTTTAAACAGCTGTGCTTTATTGACCAAGATTAGCACTATAGAGATATTGACCCGAACCTATTCGAGACAAAAGTTCTAGTTGTGAGACTCTCTTTCGATTAGGTAGATCACAAACAATTACACGTAACGATTCCGCCAAAGGCGGTATTGCACTTGATCCTCTGACTGGCAGGTTGGGAATTTGTGTCATTCCGGGTTTCCATTAATTGTTTAGCGGGGAGTAGCTTTTGCGCATGTTTAAATGTGGATAATCTTTAGTATACTATGGTTAGTGTATGTACAATTTTGCGAAAAGAACTTTGTAACTTCTTTTGAGTACGTATATTGTTTAGAGACATTCCTTATGAAAATTTTCTTGATTTTCGTTGAATGAATATTATAGTTGAATAATATATTACATATTATATAAGTTACGCATTTCTACGTTCTTATTTTTGATTTTTTAGACAGCTGCGAGTTTATAGAGTACTTACTAGGAGAAAGGAAATACGTTCTAGCGCCCGTATAAAACTGTATTTTTTGCCCTAATGTGAATAAGCTATCAAACCTGCCTGTATTCTGTGGCAGAGCTTACTCTAGCCGTAATTTAAATATTTATAAATTATTCAGCCTCAAAGTTATTTAAAACATTTCATACATAGAATAATTATTGATAACTTGGTATCACTCATCCTTGTACAGTGGATTAAAAAACGCAGCAAATAACTCCATTAAAATATGCTTACGATCATCACCGAGCCTTTGGAAATATATGGATAATTTCTCTTATACTTCTTTTTGATTGATTGTTCAACAGTATGTTTCTTTTGATTTCATTTTTGTTAGTGCGCTTGTATGTTCAGTCTGTCATAACAGTAGTTTAATATTATTCATAATTATCGGAGAAGGACACAAAAAGTTACACTAACTTTGTTTCCTAATCCTCATTTTATCTTTAGAACTGTTCATCTTCATGTTAATGCATACTTGCTATAAAAATTACTGTTTTAAACTAATTTCATTTTTCAGTTAATGACTTATGTAAATACAGCGTAGTGTTTGACATAATTGAGAAGTTCACGGAAATGGAATTAAAAAATGTATTTTAACCTGTAACACTTGTTTAGAAACGAAACGATATGACATAAAAAAAACAAAAAAAATTTTATATTTGATTCTTAAAGACAAAGCTTTAATCTGTAATAATGAAGGACCAATTAGTAAATATGTTTTGATTTCCATTTAAACTTGAAATGGCAAGCATCAAAAGTTACAAAAATCCACTTGTGATCATACACAGGCATTAGCAGAACGACGCAAGCTGCGCTTGCGCTTTACCATCTCCAACTACACGCTGCGCATGCGTATAATGCAAAGCTCGTCTCCCGCTTTCGCACGTTACACGTGTTTAAAAATCTAAAATTCATTGGACTGCACGATAAACTACGCGTGTAACGTGAAAGATTTATGAATGGTGCCACGCAAGGGGTTTAATCGTGTGCACGCGGAACCAAGCTCGCGGGCGCCACTTTACTATAAATAGGTTCTAATTGTAACTATAGCTGTAAGGAAAAACAGAAACCACTTTTCTGTGGTACATCCAATTTTTAGGTGTATATTTGACCTATCTGTACTGGTACGGAGTTTTTGTGAGGACTTGGATTTTTGCTCACCTGAGCACAGAGTGCTCAAGGTGCGCCTTTTGTGATCACCCTTTATCTGTCGTCACAATTTGACTGGTAACACTCTAGAGGTCACAAGTTTGGATCTAATCTATAAGAAATTGGTCAGAGTGTTACTCTTAATAAAATTTTGTATCAATTTGATATTGGGTTATCTTGGGTTAAAATCAAGGTCACCAGGTCAAATCAGAGGGAAAAGTTGTTGACCACGTTAGAGATCACATTTTAGGTCCAAATCTGAATGAAACATGTTCAGAATGTTACCCTTAATAAAACCTTGGAAAAGTAACAAATATTGGCTCATCTGAGATCAAAATCCTCGGTCACCAGGTCAAATTTAGAGGAACAGCTTGTTTGCACGCTAGAGGGTCACAATTTTGGCTCAATCTGATTAAACTTGGTCAGAGATGTTATCCTGAATAAAATTCTGGACCCGTTAGATATTTGGTCATTGGGGCCAAAAACTAGGTCACCAGGTTGTATCAATGGAAAAGCTTGTGAACACTCTAGATGTCACAGTTATAGGGCCCATATCTTAATGAAAACTTGTTATTCTTAATAATGTCTTGAACAAAAGTTTGATATTGGGTTTATCTGTGGTCAAAAAACAAGGGTCACCAGGTCAAATCATAGAAAAGCTTGTTCACCACTGTCGCACAGTTAGACTGTATTTCATGAAACTTGTGTCAGATTGTTCATCTTGCTGATGTAAAGATCCATTTTTTCTTAGGTTATAGTCAAAAAACTAGGTCACAAGGTTCGGAACAAAAGACAATCTACTTAATACTCTAGAGGGCACATTTATGACCATTTCTTATTGAAACTTATTCAGACTATTAACATTGAAATCTATAGGTCAGATTCAACATCTGGGTTATGTGGGAGTCAAAAATAGCGTCACTAGGTCAGTTAGAAGGATAAGCCGTATCCATCTTGGAGACCACAATTATGACTGTATTCTTTCATGAAACTTAGTCAGATGTTAATCTTGATGATCTTTAGTTCAGGCTTTGGAATGGTGGCTTCATGTGGGGTCAAAAACCAGGTCAACCGGGCCACCAGCCGGCCCCTACGTAAAGCACTTTAGAGGGCCACAATTATGACCATAATCTTATTGAACTTGGTCAGAATGTTAATCTTGATGATCTTTGGTCCAATAGGTCAGGTGAGTGATACTGGGGTCTTCATGGCCCTCATGTTAACAAAATGTGTAATTGAAAGAATAGATATTCCTCCCTTTTCAGCCCTTTTCATTCACGTTCGTAAATTAAACACCAAATTCGTTCAACACATGGACTGTGTTGGTCGAATTGGGTGGCATATATGTTGAAAGAAGAAATAAATCTTCCCTATTAAACCACAAAAAAAGTAGTGGAATATATATTCTACGTATTTATGAATTTTCGACAAAGGGAGGAATGTTCCACCATTTTCAGCTGGTTTTATGTAGACAGAACTTTGCATGGATTTTCGAGTTTGCAGAAAGGTTGGAACGTTCCTCCCTTTCCAATATAATAAAATGTAATAGAAATGAATAAGGTATTGTTGATATGGAGAGAAGCATTTTCGGACAAAGGGAGTACGTTTCACCTTTTCATTTAGAACTCTATTTGTTATAAAAAAAAAACAAAGAAAACATCATGTTTTTTTTTTGTATCTAAAAATGACATGAATTGGCAGGGAGGAAGTTCCACCCTTTTCAACACTATACACTCTTTTATTTGTAAAGAAAAACTAGTTGTTGAAAGGGGCACTATTCTAAAAATCATTGTGGAGTGAAAATTAACGGAGACAAAATTTTCTGGGAAGGAGGAACCCGTTCCCCACCTTCCCTTTTCGTTTGCATATAGTTATACTTTAATAAACTGTATTGTTTGAAAGGGAGGGAAAGATTCCTCCCCTCGTAAACACTTTGTGAAAATAAAATAACGTTGGCATTCTATTTTAAAAATTATCGAACAAAGGCAGAAGGTCCACCCTTCTTTGCTATTTTTTTATATAGCCTTAACGTAGGCAGAAAGGGAGAACTTGTCCACCCTTTCACTTAGTAAAACTATAGACTTTACTGTTACAAAACGTGTAAGGGAGGAATATTCCTCCCTTTGGTTGCTTATTAGTTAGCAGAAATTACCAGATTTCTGAAGTTTTCAGATAGGGAGGAACGTTCCACCTTTCTTGGTATACATACATAGATTCTTAAGTTTTGGGAGAAGGGAGGAAAGTTCCCCCCCCCCCCCCCCCCCCCTTTTCATTTGTATATAAGTTAAGAAAAATTGTGTCTGTTGAAAAGGAGGAATATTCCTCCCTCTACTTAGATTACGTAAGCATGACGTTTAAAGAAAGGGTGGAACGGTTTCCTCCCTTTTTTTAGTTACACTTTTTTATGGTAAAACGTGTCAACTCTATTTTCAGTGTTTTATGTATAAAAACATTTGTTTGTGAAAGGGAGGTACGTTCCACCTCCTTTTCATTAAAAGGGGAGCACTTCAAAAACATGCATTGTTAAGACGGGGGAATATTCCTCCTTTTTATGTGTAAAACAGAATCTCATGAATTCAAATTTTGCAGAGGAGGAACGTTCCACCCTTTGCATTTTAGGTAGACTGTTAAAAAACTTGAATGTTCAACGGAGAAGCTTCCTCCCTTTTTATGTAAAACCGAATCTCAGGAATTCAAAAATGTGCAGAAGGGAGGCACGTCCCACCACCTTTGCTTTTAGGTCGACTGTTTAAAAACATGAATTGTTAACGGCGGAATATTCCTCCCTTTTTATGTAAAACAGAAACGACATGAATTATCAAATTTTTTTGCAGAAGGGAGGAACGTTCCACCCTTCACATTCAGTTGTATATATTAGTACACAATATTTGTGTTGTTGAAAGGCTTTAACGTTAGGCAAGAAAGGGAGGAAGGTTCACCCTTTCAGTTAGTAAACTATAGATTTTATTGTTACAAAAACGTGTGAGGGAGGATATTCCTGTTATTACGTTAGCACGAAACATTACAAGATTTCTTAAGTTTTGCTGAAGAAAGGAGGAACGTTCCACCCTTTTCATTGGTATACATACAAGATTTCTTAAGTTTTGCAGAAGGGAGGGAACGTTCCACCTTTTCCATTGGTATGCATTGACAAATTGTGCTTGTTGAAAGGGGGAGTTATTCCGCCCTTAATTTAGATGCGTAGGCATGACTTTTAAGAAAGGGGGAACGTCCACCCTTTTTAATAGTACACTTTTTATGGTAAAACGCATGTCAAACTTATGTTTGTATAAAACCAATTTGTTTGTGATGAAAGGAGGAAGAACGTTCCACCCTTTGCATTATCGGTAGACTTTCTTAAAAACATGATTGTTACAAGGGAGGAATATTCCTCCCTTTTTTGTAAAACAGACAATCTACATGAATTCTCAAATTTGCAGAAGGGAGGAACGTTCCACCCTATACATTCAATGTAATTATTTTTAAACAATATTTGTGAACTGTCATGCTATGTTCAAAAGGGAGGAATATTCTCCTTTAACTTGTTTTTGTGAAAATAAAAAACTAACAAGATAAGAGACCTTATCTTGATTTTTCTTGGACCCCCCCCCCCCCTCTCTCGCAGTGACTTTTCCGAGTAGTATGAAATAACACCACAAAGTGGGGTGTTAAAATCCGTTATAAACCCGCCTGATTTAAGAACTTGATGGAAAGTATGAATTATATTGGAAGCTGTACATGTTTTTCTCCATTCCAGCATTATTGTTATAATTGCTTGATACTTCAATGATTATACCAACTCATTCACTAGTTACACATTTATATTTCATTACGGTACGCTTATTTAGTTTCACTTCCCTATAGGCGTTTAATTGAAAATGCTACACATTGCTTGTGTTAGGTGAATAAGTAACACTTGTTTGCATATAGTTTAAATAGGCTTCAATCGGTTTTGCACTGTGCGGCACTGAAAATTGACATAGATATTGCAATGACACCAATGCATCTCTTATAGTATGAAATTGTACTCCTTTTCATTATGTAGCTTACCGGGGAAAACGTCGTTGTAGGTTTCCATCTATAACTTTTACTTTCATACAAAGTGAAGTCTGAATACTTCAATTTAAATTAAGCCTTAAAAATGAAATACACCGAATCTGACGAAAGAATTGTAGATATTATACCATGATGCAGGATTCGAGAAAAATTTATGCCTTTCTAATTATGAAGACCCTCACTTTTAGTTGCTTAATTCTGTAACTAACTCTGTGTCTTGAACAATACGATAGTTTCTGCAATCAAGTCGGTCAAAAATGTCTTAAATTAATGCACGATATAATGTAATAGGTAGGGAATAAATTATTGAGGAACTTTCTTCCCCCCCCCCCCCCCCCACCCCCCTTTCCCCCCCCCCCCCCCCCCCCCCCCCCCCTTTTATGTGTTCGCCCACACCAACACCATAGAGCTGAATCTCTCATATGATAAGTTTCAATCTAATTTGCTTATCCTTTTGATTGCAAAGAACAGACACAATTATTCACGAATAAAAGGTTAGGGTAGATTTCCTATGAAGCCCAGAGTAGTTGCGACTTACAGAAAAAAGGGAGAGGGTAAGGGCATATAGAAGGGTCGATGTATGGGGAAGTGGAAGAAGGATGAATATTCAAAAAGGGAATGCCACATTCCTTAAACCCCGCAGTTAAACCTACAACGTAAACCACCGCAGCGAGACATCCACGTACAAAATGTAAAACGTTTGTTTTATTGTTTCTGTTATACTGTTCCAGTTTTTGTTTTTTATTGTCAATCGAGAAGTACAAACATGTGGTTGGCATGGATTTCCTTAACACATTCAGTTTTCTGTATTCATGAAAACAAAACTCTCCTGAATGTCAGTGTTCTGAAATTTCACAAATAAGTTTTCCTCTGTAAAATTTGATTTCAAGACTGATCTTTTATTAGAAACAATAATCTCAACAAAACACAACAAAATTGAATTCCACATTATTGCTCCTTTTCTATAGATGAAAACCTTTGCACATTGCAAAGGCACGCACTTGCATTAATCTTCAGCTTAATGACATCAAGCTTTATTTTGAAGAAAGCATGATTGAAACATTTGGCGTTTTTTTTTTGGGACTTGACGCTGTGCTTGCAATCCATTGGAGAAAGCTCTATTTCAGTATCACACTAAAGAAAAATAACATATTATATATCGTCACAAAACTGTAGTATCAGCACGTAATTTCAGAACACTAAATCAACAAAAATCCATGTGTTATTGTTAAGTATACTTTTCTTTGTTGTTAAAGTAGCAAATGTACGAGATGTAAAACTATACACGGACTGCAATTGGAAAACGTTTTCTGCAACGGTTACCATGGATTTGTCCTCAACATACATTATGTATCAATATACGACGCTTTTTTTACGCATTGATAAAATACAAAAAAAAAGATTTTTTACCAGTAAGTTATGAACCTGGTCCTACTGTGGGAAGATTTAGTATTAAGAATGTATCACAAGCTATAATTCGTTCGAAAACTATCGTCTCCGCGGCATAAAAAGGTGAACAACTGCTCCTTATCTCAATGTAGAATGATCCGCCTCTCCGCTAATGAACTTATATATCACAAATGCTTTCTATTGCAAAACTAGAGGAATTTTATGTGGTCTGTATGTAATAATAGACAGGCTTACGATATTTTAATGTGACTGTGTCTTTTCATAAAATGTTTATATAAGATCTGCTTCCGGAATAAAAGAGGATCTTCCGGTCTGTCCCTCATTTTTGCCGCTATACGGAGTTTTTACTGGTGAAAATCACAGCAAAAATTGAAGAAAGCGCAGACCACAGCAAAAGAAAATCAAAGTTCGTACGTACAGAACAAAATTCCAAATAAAATTTACACAACTTCTTGTTCATTTTCACATTCTTAAATGCAATTGGAATTTTGTTCGTACGTACGAAACAATCTGGTGTCGTACGTTGACGAACAATAATCCATATTCGTATATTTTTAAGTTCTGAATGATGTTAAAAAACAGCTCAGATTGGTTCGTAGTCCAGAACAAAATTCCAAATAGCTTTAAAATTCTGTTTCATTCTCACTATCATTTGTTAATACGATGAACAGCCTGGATTGTCGTACGTACGAAAAAATGAGAGAACCAAAAAGAATTATTCTTAAAAAATGCAATTTGGAAGTTTGTGTACGTACGACAAATCCTGTCCATATTATTTGCATTCTGATTATCTGTTCAAACAGCCCAGATTTGTGGACGTCCGACACAAAATCCAAAATAGCTTTAAAATTTCTTTTCATTTCTCACTATAATTTGTTCATAACGGTTTATGACAGCCTGGATTTGTTGTAAGTACGAACAAAATGAGAGAATCAAACAAGAATTTATTTCTTAAAAATGCAATTGGAAATTTTGTTAGTACGTAGAACAAATTCCTGTCATATTATTGCAATCTGATATTTCGGTTCAACATCCCAGATTTGTTCAGGACGTCGACCCAAAAATTCCAAACTAGCTTAAAATTCCTTACTCATTCTCACTATCATTTGTTCATAGTATGAACAGCGGATTGTTCGTACGGTCACGACAACAACTGAGAGAAACAGAAAAAGAATTATTCTTAAAAAATGCAATTGGAATTTTGTTCGTACGTACGAAACAAAATCCGGTCCATATTATTTTTTAATTCTGATATTTGTTTCGACAAGAATTTTTTCTTAACAAAATTCAATTTGGAAATTTTGTTTAATACGTACGAAACAAATCCTGTCCATATTATTTTTCAATTCTGATATTCTGTTCGAAACAGGCCCAGATTTGTTCGGACGACGAACAAAATTCCAGAATGCTTAAAATTCATTTTCATTTTCAATATCATTTGTTCTAGTCGAACAGTCTGGATGTGTTGCGACGAACAAATGAAGGAGAACAGAAAAGAAGTGATCCTAAAAAAATTGCCAATTTGGAATTTGTTCGTACGTACGAAACAAATCCTGTCTATTTTTTTCAATTCTGATTATTCTGTTCAAACAGCCCGATTTGTTCGGACGTACGAACAATATTCAAACTGCTTTCTTTAAAAATATTTTCATTTCTCACTATCATTGTTCATAAGTACGAACAAAATGAGAGAACTGAAAAAGAATTATTCTTTAAACAAAGACCCGCTTCCTTGCGGGTGTGGACGATCATTCTGATTTTTTTTGTGGGTAGAAATATGTCCTCCATGATTTTCTAAGTCTAAAAGGGCCATCATTCTGAAAAAAAGCAGGGTAGATGTAGGTTTCTGATGTTCAGTTCCACTTATGATGGTGAAAAAAACTGTTGCAAGTTAAAAAGCAATAGCTTTGATAGCTTATGTGAGAAAAGTTGACTTCACATAATACTCAACCAAGAAAATTATGTTCTAAGTCAAAAAAGGGCAATAATTATGCAAAAAGCAGGATGAGTTTGTTGCTTGCTTGTACAGGGTAAGCTTATGTGTCCACAGTGTGTTGCAAGTTTCAAAAGCAATAGGTTGATAGTTTAAGAGAAAAAAGTTGACCTAAACATAAACTATAACCAAGAATTGATATTCTAAGTCCAAAGGGGCAATAAATCTTGCAAAAGCAGGATGGAGTTATGTTATTGCTGTACAGGGTCAAACTTATGATGGGGCACACGTGTTGCAAGTTTTATTAAAGCAATAGCTTTGATAGTTTAGAATAAAAGCTGACCCTAAAACATAAAACTTACACAAGAAACTGTGGCTAAGTCAAAAGGGCAATAATCTTGCAAAAAAGCAAGATGAGTTATGTTTCTTGATGTTACAGGCTGTCTCTGCTTCTGATGGTGTGAACAAGTATCAAGTTCAAGCAATCGCTTTGATAGTTTAGGAGAAAGTTGACCTAAACTAAAACTTACCAAGAAATCTGAGTATGTTCTAAGTACAAAAAGGGGCCATAAATCTTGCAAAACAAGCAAGATAGATGGAGTTGTTCTGCTATACAGGGTAAGCTTATGAGGGTGAACAAGTATTCCAGTTAACAAGCAATTAGCTTTGATAGTTTAGGGAAGAAAAAAAACAGTGACTAAACATAAACTTTAACAGCAACGCCGACGCAGACGCCGACAACGCTCAAGTGATGAATAACTATCATTTTTTTCAAAAAATCAGATGAGGGCTTAAAAATGCAATTTTGGCAATTTTGTCGTACGTCACGAACAAATCCTGTCACTGATTTGTCAATTCTGATATTCTGGTTGAACAGCCCAGTTTGTTCGTACGTGACGAACACAAAATTCGAAACTGCTTAAAAATTCGTTTCATTCACAATCGTTGTTCGTAATGAGCAGCCTGCATTGTTCGTACGTACGAACAACTGAGAGAGAAATGAAAAAGAATTAAACTTTAAAAAAAAAAAAGCAATTGGAATTTTGTTCAACGTACGAACAAAATTCCAAATGGTAATAAATTCTTTTCATTCTCATAATCATTGGATTGTACGTACGAACAATGAGAGAAAAGAAAAAGAAATTAATTTAAAAAAAAAATACAATTTGGAATTTTCTGTTTGTTGGATTTATTTGTACGATTTGAAAAATATCCAAATTATAAAACAAAATGTGAGAAACGAATAAGGAATCTGTATACATTTGGAATATGGTTCGTATTTATGGACAAATGACACTTATTATAATTTTGCAAAAAAATACAACTATCACTGAAAATGCAACACATATTTTAATTATTTATTTTAAAAAAATACCAAAACAAATATATGAAACATAATAAATATAACACAAAAATCTAACATAAATAAACAAGAGTGCCAGGAATGTCACAATATACGACCGTCACAGCACATTTCTTACACTAGCAACTGTTATTTTCAAATGAATTTTAATTTGTGGTAGTGATATTGTTATTCTTTTGTTTTCTCAATCACATTAAAAACTATCTTACCAGGTAGAGATACCTTAAAATACACCTAAAATTTGAAAGTAGCATCTAGTTTGTACCACAAGAAAAGTGGTCTTGGTTTGTCCTACGGTCAATTATAAAAAAGTACAATACTAAGTTATTTTATAGTAAACAAAAGGGAAGTTAATCTTTAAAAAAAAAAAAAAATCCAACAAATGTAAGTCCACAAAAAAATTTTTACCAGGTAGAGATTGGTCAAAATCACACCTAAAAATTGGATGTGAGCATTGCATGTTGTACTACAGAAAAGTGGTTCGATTTTCGCTCGACTAGTAATGGAAAAGTTACAATATAAGCTATTTATAGTAACAACACAGGGCAGTAATTCTAAAGAAAAGGAAACCCGGAGCTATGACGAACAGCTCATGCTGCCGCATGACACTTACTCTCATGATGGTGTATAATGGGGGGGGGGCGGGGGGGGGGGGGGGGGGTCCAAGTTACATCAAATCCCTCCTTGCAGAAGAAAGAAATGTTCGGACAAAGTAATTATTGTATCGGACCTTTGGCCTCTAAGTGTCGACCTTGACCTTAGACCTAGGGACCTGGTTCTTGCGCCCATGACACGTCGTCTCGGCGGGTGGGAACATTGGTGCCAAGTTATATCAAAAACTCTCTATGCATGAAGAAGAAATGATCCGGACAAAGTTTTCATTCTGGTGACCTTGACTCTAAGTGTGACCTTGACCTAGGACCTGGGACCGGTTCTGCGCATGACACTCGCTGTCATGCGTGGTGAAATTATGACACGTTATATCAAATACCTCTTGAATGAAGAGAAATGCGTCCGGACAAAGTTTCATTCTTGTATTCCTTGACCTCTAATTGTGACATTGACTTAGACCCGGGACCTGGTTTCTTGCGATGACCACTCCGTTCATGATGATGAACAATTGTGCCAACTTCACCAAAATCCCTCCATGAATGAAGAAGATATGTCCGGGACAAATCATTCTTGGAATTTGACCTTTGACCTATTAAGTGTTGACCGTGACCTTAGAATAGGGACTGGTTCTTGCTGCATGACAATCCGTCCATGATGGTGAACAACTGTGCCAAGTTTCCAAATCAAAATCCCTCCATGAATGTAGAAGATCTATGCTCCGGACCAAAGTATGTGGACGCAGCCCGCCACAGGGGCGTTCCATAATAGTTTGTTTCAAACGGGCGTAGAAAAGGATTTGCCAAAGAAACACAAGAGCAACCAACAATGCAGGGGGCAATATACACAGAAAAACCAAAGTCACATGACCATGACCCCTAAGTGGTGACCTGACCTTAAAGAAAGCATCCGAAACATGTGCCTCTGTAACATCCGTCTCAATGGGTGAACATTTGTGCCACGTTCTTTTAAAATCCTTCAAGCAGTTCAGGAGTTACAGAGCGACACGAAACCAAAGTCCTTAGACCTCTGACCCGTAAGTGTGACCTGACCTTGAAGGGAGCATCTGAAACATGGTCTGATTGTCGTCTCGATGTGGTGAACATTGGGGCCAAGTATGTTTGAGTCAAATATTTTCAAAATCCCTTGAAACTGACAGGACAAGCAACACCTTGACTTGAAGTGTGTCTTGAACTTGTGCTAGTGTATGCGTTTGTGCTATGAAACCTCATTATTATGGGATTGCCAAGAATTTTCAAAATACTTTAACCAAACGCCCAGAGTAATGGACAAGATAAGAAACACGCATAGTAACATAACTCTAATTGTAACTAGGAGTCTGATCTACGCCATCATGACATATCGTCTCATTATGAGGGAACATTTTGCCAGAATTTGGGGGGGAGGGGTGGGGGTGCAGGATATGAAACGGGGCACATCTGAGGAAACTGGAGCTGTCACTGGATTGTTTAATGAAGTTCCAAGTGTGGAGGAAGATATTGCATAGCTTTCGACTGTGGTCAAAAATATAAGAAATAATTGATATATAGGGAACATATTTTGTTGTGACAATATGATTTTTTTTTTTTTCCGAAATTTACACATGAAATAAGTAAAAGGAAACAAAAAAAAAAAATGGTTAGAAAAGTAATGAAACCACTACATACAAACAGAATTGTTTTAAAATCTGTAAAAACCCATCTTTAGTTAAGTAATTACTTTAGTCCCATAACGGATCTGGCCAGTTCAAGAAAGGAAACGAGATCTATGGTGTTACAGTTGTGGGCAAGTTTGGTTAAAATAAAATCATAAATGAAACACCACTATCATGCAGACAAGAAATTGTTGACGGACAGACGCATTTGCACGCACGACTGAAGAAGGACGAAGGGTGATCACAAAAAGGCTCACTGCACTATGTGACAGGTGAGCTAAAAAAGGATCTGCCAAAGTAAACAAGAGCACCGCAATGCGGTGGCAATATACACAGAAACACAAAGTCATAGCCTTGACCCCTAAGTGTGACCTGACCTTAAAGCGAGCATTGAAGAGAAAAGTCGCGTTTCAGTGTTATTTCCATTTTCAGCCCTAAAAGGGGCCAAGTGCACCCATTTGAACCACTTGAGAAGACCTTATAGGATTCTACAGATCCAGGTTTGATGAAATCAATCGAAAACAGTGATGAGAAGTTGTTTAAAGGTACTTCTATTTAGCTTCTCGCGGCCCCTAAAAGGGGCCACAGGCCCCCATTTGAAAAAAAATTGGCA
Organism: Mercenaria mercenaria; assembly: GCF_021730395.1. Taxonomy (NCBI): domain Eukaryota; kingdom Metazoa; phylum Mollusca; class Bivalvia; order Venerida; family Veneridae; genus Mercenaria; species Mercenaria mercenaria. Next base: position 44,084 of record NW_026463297.1, read on the forward strand.
AGGACCATATAATGATGATGCTACAGATCAGTTGGATGAAAATCAGATCAAAGCGTGTGATAAGAAGTCATTTAAACATATTTCTATTTTTCGCTCTAGCAGCCCCTAAAAGCGGGCCAAGTGCCCCCCTTCGAAAAAACTTGATAGCAGACCATTAATGATGTAAAGCTAAGTTTGATGAGACATCCAGCGTTCATGTTAAGAAGTCATTTAAATGTATTTTCTTTTGATGAAGATCTATTTGGCAGTTCATGAGTGTTAAAGGTATTTCTAATTTTTAGCTCTAGCGACCTCTAAAAGGGGCCAAAGCCCAATGTGAACAAACTTGATAGAGGACCTCACACATGCTACAGACCAATTCGGTATAGTTTGACACGTAGTTTCAGAGATGTTCAGTAAAATGTGGACGACGGCACGATGGACGACACATGGCCATCCACCCTTAAATAGCTCCACCCTGAAAAAGCAACCAATTGTCCATACGTCCCATATTTATGAAGAAGCTAACAAACACAAAACTAGTCATCAATTAAAGAAACAAAATATAAATTTTATATTCAAAAGATGTGGAGGGTGACAGAAATTACTAAATACCACACATCAACACAATAGATGTAAAAAATTGTGGGGTGTAGCAGAATTATGATAAATTCTGTAAAATCATTAATGTTTGTGCAGACTAATTTTAGTGGGATTTGTCAGTCAGGGATTGGAAGGGAGTAACTGTTTAAGTTATGTAACTATTTCAGTTATTTGTCCATTTTTATAACTGTATGAGTTATAAAAATAGATAACCAGGTAAGTTATTCATAAAAAGCCTTTTTGCTGTTCTAACAAATGGACCATCAAAGTGTAATGTAGCAAAATGTGGTTAATCAAATTCTCTTTTGTCTGATCATGGCCTGATGAGCATAATGGGATGTTTAAGAGTTTTATAGCTTAAAACCATTGCGTAAGACTTATCAGCCTTGCGTAAAAAACATTACTGACATAGCTGGAAGAGAAAAGACAAGGATTAGGAATTATTGCATTCGTCACATTCACAAATAGGATTTGGCACCGGAGGGCTTTGTAATCATTTTATGATAACTGAAACAAGTTATGAAAGTAAACGCAAATAACTAAATGGGTTATACAATGTGATAACTTGAAACCGTACACCCCTGACGTTGTGGTTGCATTAAAAGCACAAAATTAATCCTATAACAAATAAAATTCCAGTTGTCAAAACATGAAATTCATGAATCATTAAATACCCATGAAATAATCCTTCGGTTAAAACCACGCAAATTCATGTCCCACACAATGAGCTGATTTTGCAGTATTCCAATATTGTTTTAATTTTTTTCGGGTTTGTTAACCCATTTTTCAAAAATATTTCGTTATTGTAACGGTGGGCAATCGGCAAGAATTACCAGTGCTTTTGGATTCTAGCTGTACCAGTACAACCGTTATTTGCCAAAGGTAACTGCCAACTCCGAAATCTGATGGGAGGAGGCATGATTACAGAACAAGTCTTATTAATGTAACGGAGAAACATTGGCCCCCCGCCTGGGGATCGAACTCGCAACCCCTCATCTGTAGATTGCCCTTTCACTATTGGCTTCGCGAGTGGTGATTCAAATATAATATATTGAACATTCTTTAACTTACAAATAAATTTCAAAAGATAAACATTTCATAAACAAAATACATTATATGCCCACAAATCACATTAAAATAATATTGTTTTCATATTTTCAAACGTAAAACGCATAACTCTCAAGAAGCAATAAAAGTCAAGTGTAAAACACAAAAGAAATGAATGTAACGCAAACGATTTATCATAAAGATCCAAAGGACCCAGTCTGAAGAAGGGAAAATGATCCAGTCACTCATGTCCCTTTCATTTATAAAGCAGGTTTTGCTGCAGACTCCTGTTCTTGGTGTGTTTTGTATATGAATATGGAGTTATGAGGCGAGATCGCCATAACAACATTCTTATCATATAGTACTTGAGTTGTAATAGAGTTCAGTTTATAGGACAATGTTAACACTGATGCCCACGGTCAACATGTCAAGCCCGCCAGCTTCAAAAAGGACTAGGAGTTGACCACATGCACCCTGTCTCATTAAGGCAAACATTTAGCCAAAAAAAATGATGCAAAAAGTTTACAAAATACGTTACCGTATTCATAGTAAACAACAAAGGGAAGTAAATCTTTAAAAAAAATCTAAAGTCTTTCCACACAAAACTCCTTACAGTAGATGATAGGGCTAAATACACTCAAAATTGGATGTAAAACATGCATATTGTACTACAGAAAAGTGGTTCGTGATTTTTCCCTACGGACCAGTAATAACAAAGTTCATATAAGCTATTTATAGTGACAAACAAAGGGAAAGTAATTCTAGGTTCTTGCAAATGGACACTCCATCTCATGATGGTGAACAATTATGCCAAGTTACATCAAAATTCGCGTGCATAAAAAAGGAAATGCTCAGGAACTTTTTTTTTTTGATCTCTACGTTTGACCTTGACTTATAGTTAGACCTAGGGCCTGGTTCTTGTGCATGACCCTCTGTCACATGGTTGTGAACATTTGTGCAAGTTACATTAAAATCCCTCCAGCATGAAGAGAAAATTAATGCTCCGGACAGTCATTATGAATTTACCTTGACCTCCAAGTGTGACCTTGCCTTTGAGATAGGAACCTGCAGGGTGCGACATGACCCACTCCGTCTCACTGAGGTTAACATTCCTGCCAAAATTAAACGAGATTGCTCCACAGCATATTCAAAGTTACTGGTCAGACCAAAACAAATCTGACGGACGGAAGGACGCACAACAACGATCATACACAGAAACAGCAATTTGGACATCTATCTTTGCTGTCCGCAAGCGGGCGCCTCGACAAAAATGAAGAATAACATGTTTGCCAGTAATCTGACACAGGTACTGTCGATAAATATTGAGAACAGAAGTTATCTGCAGCCTGAATTAACATCACTGGGGGCCGCATATGAAATGAGTGTTTTGTTGTCTGTTGATGTGTTTAAGCCAGCATACGTCTTTGCCTTCACAATTTTAGCAACTGGAACAGTTTGCAATTTTGGACTTTCCTCAGTTCACCTAAACACCGCGGAATGAAGAAAATAAACATAAAGTAAAACATAAAAAGGCTAACCCACACAAAGATTTTCTGGGATTTGTGTTTTGCATTTGCGATCTTCACGGCGATCTCAAAAAGAGTGAGTGGGTGAGTGAGAGGCTTGGGTAACGGCGAATCGACACAAAAATGGTCATAAATCGAAGATTTATTCTAAAATTTCTCGTTAATTTTCAAATGTTTTGATTAATTTCAAATTATCTGAAATGTCATGTTATAGATGGGCTTTGGGGGGGGGGGGGGGGGGTTTTAAATCACTGCTAACCTTAGGCTCTTGTGGCCCTAGAGTGTTTAACAGCTTTTCATTTGATTTGACTGGGTGGACCATAGCTTTGAACAAACATGACCCCGATTCGGATGGCCTAGAGGTCATCAAGATAAAATTGATAGTTTCACAAAGATAGGGTCATAAATGGGTGGATCTAGAGATAGTAGAGTGTTAACAATTTTTTCTTCCATTGACCTGGTGACTCGTTTTTAACTCCAGGATGACCCAATATTGAACTCTCCAAGTTTTTTAGGGTAACATTCTGACCAAGTTTCATTAAGATGGACACAAAAACTGTGACCTCCAGAGGTCACGGGCGGACGGACGACAGACACAGGGCTGATCACAAAAGCCACTTGACACTTCGTGATTTGTGAAGCTAAAAAATCTGGAGGTGTTCAGCTACATATCTGCCATTTATAAGTCACTGTGGTCAATTTATTTTCGAGAAGATTACTGCCAAAAAGTGAATTCAAACAATGCACGTGCCTTTGAACTTATAGGGCCTCTCCTCTACCTATGGCTAACTGAAGTTGAGATACCGGTCTACCAAGTCTTTTTCCGTACTTTGCTAAATGAGCCTATTACTGTTAAAGATAATCTGACAATGTAAGAGTAGCAGTAACATTCAATTCTGTAGTAAGGCCAAGTTTAAAAATATGTTTTTTGCGTCTCCTACTACCCACTTAAAATGCTGACGCCCCAAGTTTTTATTGGCAATGCTGGTCAAAATTTTTCTTTAAGTTGCGATATGACAGTGAAGCATATTTTTCACGTACATGTAAGCAAAACAATATTAAAGGAAGCAAGTTTTTTTAAATTGTCTATTTGATTTCATCATTTTTACTACATATAAGATTGTCTTATGTTTCAGAAGAGAAATATTCTGAAGAAACGATAAATATATATATGGTAAACGGATAATCCAAACACCAAAAAAATATTTAAAAAAAATTGCCTACCTACATGTACCTACCCAACTTTAAAAGTAGGGTAGGGAGGACAGCAAACAATTTTAATGTGGCCTAAGTATCTGAGTGATTCAGGACACTAATGCGGTTACTGTCAGCGAATGCTTGTCAGGAGTTTCAAAAGTCTATATTAAAATAAAACTTTCACAAAGACAGCATTTTTTAATGTTATTTTGAAAGGTGTCAGAGACAAATTACCTTTATTCTAAGGATTATGACTCCATGGCTGAAATACTGCAACATGCTGGTAAGGATAATGTGGCTTAGTTTCTCTGCAGTATCTATTATCTGTTAATCAAACGAATGCTTTGCCAACATGTCCTACCTGAAATAATAAAACAAAAAATCGTGGCAATGCTAGGAATGGAAAACCAGGTTTTCAATTAAAGCGTTAAAGAATTAAGTTGTAGAAATTAAAACATTAAAATTACCATTGTGTTATAAAAAGAATATATTATGTAGTACAACTCAAAGAAATTTACAAGAATTGCCTAATCACATCTAATTTTGGCAAATTGCTAACACCACCAGAAAAAAAAAAAAATAGGATTTATTTGAAAATTGAGAACTGATGATAGTTCGCAATATGCTTCAAATCCCTTGAAATTTTCGTTTGTCAGGGTTGTACCTTTCCTGTCTAGAACACAGGCACGGGTCCCGCGTATATTTTTTTGTTTAATATAAAAAAATTGAGTTTTTTCACACAAATTACTTATTATAGATCTATGTAGTCAAATGAAAAAAAATCGATGACAAAAAATCGGTCACAGTATCATATAGATATGTATAAATAAAAATATACTGGTTTCCAGTAAGTTTCCGGACCCAAGAAGTTTCCGGACCTTTACATTTCGTGCTGTATAGGGCTTTACGGAATGTCGTAAAGCATCTGGGGAACATTATCATATAATCTAGACCGTTTTTTGCTTTACATAGCGAAAACCTAGCATTACCGAACTTAATTTATTATTTGAATATCCGAGTTGTTTCAACTTACATCGAATGTAAGGTTACGCAAGAATTGCAACTGCAGGGAATTTCAGTTACAGTGCGATGCGCAAAAATTTTAGGCACCTTGAAGGTAAACATCCAGTCAATTGATGCCCCATTTACAGAGGATACAGTAAAAACATTCCGATAGAATAAAAAATTTAACACTGAAAGTCAGAAAAATCGACCTATTCACAACTACGGCATTAAATTATCGATTTTTAAAAATAGGACACCAAAACTAGACAGGGATTACCTATGATACCGTCTATCAATCAAAAAGTATAGCAGCCGTGTCCGTGCCCGAGTGCAAGGCGTTAGACTCCCAATTTTAAGACCGGTCTTGTCTTTTTTTAAGTTTTGTTAAATTCTATTTAAAAGTTCTATTCTTTTTTGTAATTAAACAGTCCATAAATACGTCCCGTCATTTTAGCGAGACGTTGCAAACGTTCATTCAAAGTATTAGTCGGAACGTTATGAGGATATTATAAATCTGGTATTTGTGAAATTCTTGAAATATCTTTTGAAATCATCATCACGCCTTAGAATTATGCTTAAATTTTGAATATATCGACGGAACATCGGAAATCTTGCTTTTACAGAAAGCTTACAACTTTGACAATGAAAGGGCCGGGAAAAAAAACTACTCGGATAAACTGAGATATTAAGGAATTAAAGGCACCGTTTGAGGCCTAATCTAAATTTGTCGTTCTGAACCAAGTGAAATACGAATTTGGCATGGTGGTAACGAAACCTAAGAAACTAGCTTTTTTCTGTGAAAATTTTATGTTTCTATATGTTTTGTTGGAAGTTACTGGCACAAACACTGGCACTAGAACCGCAAAATTTAGCTTGAGTGGTCTATTTTCATAAATATGTGCATTATTTTTCATTTATAAAGAAATATAAAAGAAATGGTGCCTTATTATATAGTCGTCCACCCTCTGTCTATATTAAAACATAAGAACAAGAGGGTGGACGTAAATAAAATAAGGCACAAGTTCTTTTTATTCTTTATTAAATTGAAAATTGACATGTTATAAAATAGACCACTCAAAGCTCAATTTGCGGGTCTCTAGTGCCAGTGGCACAAAATAGCGATTTCGGTCCCCGGAAAACTACTGGTAAACCAGTAGTTATGATACTGATAGGGTTTTTTTATTTGACTAACCTATTAAAGGTTAATTGTGTGATAAAAGGGTTTTTATGATAAAAAAAATATATAGACACTGTACCCGTGCCTGTGGTCTAGGAACCATAACAACATATAAATATTTGACAACTTGAAGGCAAAAAACGGAATATGAGAAACCTGAGAAATACGAGAAACAGGGATACCACTGTGATTTAATATAAATTTTATTGGGATAAATGCTTTTCTTACCAAGATGCCTCTAGTAAAACAATCCTTTCCATCAACCCAGAAGACTGGTATTCTGCAGCCGTTAGTTGGTTATACACACTACACAAAAAAAACCTCGCGTTTGGATTGGATGCTTTCATTATTTGTACACGGGTGCGGGTTATCAGTCGCTACATGCGTAAATATTGTGTATATAGACATTAAAATGAATGGATCATAAAACTTTTTAACTTGTCTAAAGCCTTACGAAATGTTTGTTATTATAAACGCCTAAACGCGATAGAAACCTAAATAAGAATGATGCATAACCAAGTGACCACCCCTAATAGTAGCCGTGTTATGAAAGGACGCGTCGATTCAATTTACAATGACTGGTTCACGACTTTGAGGACTTGCGTTTATGATTCGAGAGTGAAAAACGGATACAAAGTCAACTACATACACACGCGTTTGTTTATTCGTTTGTGTGTTGGAAATTATTGATGGTCCTTCTGTCACTGGCCGTAATTAGCGGTCAGTATATTTATCTATATGTAATAATAGTTAGCATAATTAACTACGTTCGTTATATATAAATATTGTTATGAATTAAAGACCTTCGGAAAAAAAAGGGGACACAGTTTTTTGAAAATCTTCGTCGATCGATGATTGTGGGTAAAATTTGTCTTCCTTGACCATGGGCCAGTTTACAGTTCAGTTTGTGGATTTCGCTAAAGGCCTGATTTCTGCTGGGCGTTAGGGATTCATCATGACTACATGAGGGCCTCATTCTGATATTTCTCCACTCTGGATACAATATTCATGCGCGGATCCAGGGGTGGGGGCCGGGGGTCCAGACCCCCCCCCTGGGATTTTGGAATTAATGTAACTACAATAAATTTTAATGTATTTGTACAAGTTAATAGGACCCCTCTGGCAGGAAAGATAGAATTTGCGACCACCTCTGAACAGAAAATCTGGATCCACTATGATATTGAGCCGTAGAATTATACTGGGTTAGTCAGGTTAGGAAAGGGGTATTTACCAGATTTATCTGTAAATTTACAATAATCTATAAATTTACAGATTTTTCAATCTGTAATTTAGGATGTGTGTATGAAAACGATGAAATCATTTATCCTCAAACCGCCAGCTTTGAATTTAATTGGTTTACAGCATGCATAATTAGTCATTTGTGGGTTTCAGCCATTTTTGTGACTTCAGTTTGTGGCATTTAAGAAAAATCAAAGTAAACAGAAATGACTGAAACCCACAAATGACTTTATTTATACAATACCATAAGTAATCAAGTAATTTAAAGCTGCGTTTTGTGTCTAAAATAATTTTAGCAGTTTTCAAACACTGGATCTGTAATTTACAGATGAAAAATCTGTAAATTTATAGAAATTCTGTACATTTAAAGATAATCTGAAATACTCCACTTTCATAGACTGTTGTTTGTGCTACCATAACTGAACTGACGCTATTTTTATTTTCTGATGGTCGCGTCATGACAGAGATCCATAACAGCATATAAACATCTATGAGCTTGAATATTTTTTTTAGCTAATAGGGTATACCAATTAACGGGAGTCTTATATTCAGTGGGACTATTAATTATAAACAAAACATTTGACATTAGATGCAAGGATAAATTCATCGGTTTAATTAATTTATATTTCGCTTTAGACTTTTGGCAAAAAAAGTCTGCAAAACACCAAGTAAACGTTCCAAGAATGTCATGCAAAGACCGAGGTGGGGAATTAGCATTTCTGGAATATACCTATTTACCTATGAATTTCAACTTTCAATCTGAAAAGAAGTTGTTAAATTGATCTAAGACAAAGAAAGCATTTCTTTCAATGGGCCAAACAAAAATATGAATACGATATGGCAGAACAGAAATAAAGAAATCACTGAAAATTTGCTGGTGAAAAATTGGCGAAAGTTTAACAATGATAATACACTTAGCTAAATTCCTTAATTTCTGGGTCAGGTGAATGAAATCAAAAAAGAATTCTTTTAAAGCACGCCAATTTTCAAAATAGTTTTGCTAAAAATATAGCACATTGAGAAGGAATAATGACGAGAAAAATTGTTAAAGCAATTTTCTGTAAGTGTCAAAACAGGACATTCACCCGGTATATGTAGATCCCGGTAAAATTGGTTACCAGTATATATCAGTTCTTCAGCTGTTCAGGGGGTGCATAAATATTTTTCTTCTGTAATTTTTGCTTGGTTAGAGGTTAGTATAACCTCTGAATTGTCACTGTTTGACTTAGCATACATATGGTACTGATCATGATAAACAGGACAGAAAATGAGGTTTTTTATCGGTCACTTTATTTCTGCAAATTGTATCAATGGCGTATCAAAAATAAGCTAACATTTTCTGAAAACTTTATTTTATTCAAAATTTAACTAGTAAGCAAACTCAACACAGAGTGAGGCGTTGAAAGGGGTTGTAAAACGGGGCAGTACGAACGTTGAATGATGTGATACATTCGACCCACTTCTCATTTACAAAACTTCATCGTTGTAGAATGATATTGAAATTTTCCCCACAAAGCTGCACAGTCAGTCCTGATCAAATAATGAAAGTGACCGATGTCAGCCTTCATGTGTCACAAGTGAGATCAGCAAAAAACGCCCCTCTTCCCCATATGCAGTAATTTCGATAAAATATTTTTATATAGCAAAATGTAAGTCATGGATACAGAATATTACCAATTTTGTTTTGTTACACCAGTTCGTGTTTGTAAGTGACTATTAGACGGTTTGTGTGCCATTTTATAAATAAACTGATTTGCAATCAAATATTTCCAAGGTGGTTCAACTTTATCATCAGTCGGGTTTATCATCAGTACCAGGCGTATATAAGAATCTAGAAAGAAAATCCCAGTTTGAATGGGCATTTTTGTCTGGAGATCATAGCAACTTCCGAGAATCCGATGAAAAGTTCACTGCTGCCGATGCTTACAATGCTATAGATTTAAAATAGATTGTGTATTTAAAAGATTGGAATATAGCTGAAGATAAGATTATGTCACTGTACGACTGGTCACATAATTAGGGAAGAATATGTGTTAGGCAGACGGTAGATAAAGCTCATGGTAGCAGCCTCGCCAATGTAAGAGTGGGGTCCGGGTTGAGCCAGGGTGGCTGAAACATTTTTTCACCCTGGGCATTTTGCAACCAATGTGGGACTGTTTGCTTTGTCAAGTCTTACCACCCTTGCCAATATTATGTACCATGGTCTCCGCTTAAATCGAGGCAAACTTCAATTGAGGGGGGGTGTATTTACATATAAGGGGAAGGAATATTGTGTCAGGCAGACGATAGCCAAGTTGTAGAGCAAACGCCTGTACAAGGGGTTCTCTGGTTTGAGCACTGGGCTGACCTGCACTTTTTGCTCACCCTGGACATAAGTGAAAAGATAAATTTTATTTTGAGTCGTCAAGAGAAGCACGTAGTAACCAATTCATATCTTAAAGACATCACCGTTACATTAGGGGGTTTCAACTGGACAATCAGAGACTCAGAGTTCATTTTCGAGTAGTAGTTTACCTGCCAGTTCACTTGGTATAAAAAGTCTTTTAAAATGAACATAATTATACTAGGACTTTAGAAATAATACACACTATTTAAAAAATCAAATTAGTCTATAGATCTAAGATTTTCACTGCAATAATGCCCCAGGATGATGCTACAAACAACAAAACTTGCAGTTTCATTGAAATCTATAGGGATTTAAGTATACCTTTATTTGAGTTTAAAAGTTTGAGATTTACACAGGGAGGAAGTCTATGATAAAGTTCCCGAGTAAAATTACTTCCGTACGAAAGTGGAAGTGAAAATTAGCAAGGGTTGGCAAAAACCTGGGTTTTAAGCATATGCCTGTCCCAGTGGTATAATACTGGGAAAACCGGGTGTTACTGGGCAATATAATATTTCAGTTGACAATTACTCAATAATACAATTTCAAAACTTTAGTGACATACAACCATATAGTGATAGCCAGTGGACACCCTGCACGTCATAATGCTATAAAAATCTATTGAATAGACATTATATGATGATTAATGGAGAATTTAATTGAACAAGATTAGGGGATTAAAGTGTGAACACTTAAATCTGCCCATTTTACTCTTGAAATCAATTCCAAAGATACATTGTATTTCATCCTAGTCCACGAAACTGAAGATAAAAAAGATTGCAAATGAAGACTGTGGCAGTGTGGTTGGTTAGTACCAAAGTGAGGACTGAAAGCTATAGCTTTTTGCAGTGTGTGGTTTTAGTCAGCTGAGAACACTGTAGGGTACTGTAGCCAAAACCTTCTAGATATGCTGGGCATCCAGCTGTGTCAGCAGAAAAGGGTGTTTTCAAAAATTTGGTATTATCAGACAAACTCAGAAGAAACACTGACTTGGATTAAAAAGGACTACAAAACTGTGTTCATTTACAGAATGTTTTGTGATTAAAGAAGACAACTAGAATACCATATGTTAAGAAATTTAAATCTATAGTTGTGACCTAGAAGCGAGATTGTCAATTCAAAGTGATGGGGCAGTGGTAGATTATAATACTTCAGTTTCCAAAAGTAATCGGTACTGTGTCCTTATAAATATATATCTGTACTATAACTGTTGAAGGGGGTTTACTTTCCATGGAAAATATTTTGTGGGGTAAAAGTACTAAATAAATGATAATTTTGTTAATGAAACTGTGTTGTTTACCTATCACTCACCCAACGGTTCAAAAGTAAGTAAAACTTCAATGACGATGAGCTCAATTTTATAACATAGAAACTCAATTTTGCAGTAAAAAAAATAGAAAAAAAACTTTATGACCTAGTATTGCCAAACTGCATTTTCATTTTAGGAGTAACATTTGCCCAACCCGGATTTCCCAGGCGGGTTTCCCACCATGGGCTGGTAGTCAACAACCTGGAAATTGTAGCATTCGCAATCAGGGCAATGTTTTGGACGTGTTAAAATTATGAATACAACATGAGCATTCCAGGAAATGAGGGAAGGTACCCTACATACTTGAAATAAATAGAGAGAAAAAATTTGCACCAGAGGGCCACAAATTTCATGTATGAGTATGACCACGTTAGAGTATAATTAGATCACTAACTTTCAGGAGGAGACTGATCCACTCTTACCCCAAATATAGGACAGAGCGCCCCCCTCCCATACCAGGTATATCTCATGAGATATGCACCTCGCTGGTGACATCAAATATTTCTAGACCAGGACCTCACATGTTAATGCTGACACCCTATTATACTGTATTCTTCAGGAGTTTAAGTGGCACCAATTGGTATAATATATTATTTAATAAAGCACATCAACATTTTTCTATTTCAGTTTGAAATCTATTTATTACAGATTTGCCAAGCAAGCCGCAGGATGAGTAGAGCAGACCTCTTCTTCTCGGACTGAAGGGCTTGGCTTGGATGCCCTAATAAGAAGATTGACTTGACTTTTTTAATGCGATTCCGTGGTATCACAACAACTTACAAAAGACAATATGTTTCATTATATATAATATGATCATATTTAGGATACATGTTAATGACCATTGTAAGATTTGTGTAAACATACAAGGACTGGGCCAATGCATCCAAGGTCAAGTCAGATAGAGAATTCAAGCTGCATACAGTCTAACACATAAGAATAATTTAAACCCTATGAAAGGAGCTGTCGGTTATTTCCAGGTGCAGATATCACCGTTTCAAAGGGAAACAGGTGAGTCAATTTATATTTTACATTTTATTTGCATGCTAAAACACAGCCAAGGATGTTGGGACAATTTCTATGAAAACTTAGGTGAATGTTGATCTTGAGGATCTATAGACAAGTTTAAATCTGGTCATGTGGGAGTAAAAAATTAGGGGGGGGGGGTCATGGGGTTCAAAAGACTTGTTAACACTCTAGAGACAGCATGATGACAATTATCTAATGAAACTTGGTAGTTGGAATATTAATCTGATGTTCTTAGGTAAGTTCAAATCTATGTCAGTAGAGTCAAAAAATGGTCACCAGGTCATTCAGAGGAAAAGGTTACTAGTTAACCTCTAGAAGCCCACATTTATGACAAGATCTTAATTGACACTTTGTCAGATGTAATCTTGATGATCCTTTAGTCCAGTTCAATCTGGGTCAAGTGGGTTCAAAAACAAGAGCACCAGGTCACATAATCAAAGGCCAAGTTTGGTTAACACTTTAGAGGCCACATTTATGACTGTTTCTTCATGAAACATGGTCAAGAATATTAACTGATGATCTTTAGGTCAAAATTCAATTAGGTCAGGGGAGTAAAAAACTAGCGGTCAGACAGGTAAAATCATAAAGTAAAATTTTAAAGTTTGAACAATCTGAGAATCGTCAGGAATGTGTGTCTTGATGACCTCTAGGTCAAGTTTGAATTTGGGTCGCATGGGATCATAAAACTAGGTCACCAGGTCAAATCAACGGAAAGCTTGTTAGCACTCTAGAGGTCGCATTTTGGACTGTAGCTTCTTGAAACTTGGTCTGAATTTTATTATTGAGATCTTTTAAATCAAGTTGGAATCGGGGTCATGGGGTTCAAAATAAGGGTCCACAAGATCAGATTCAAAGGAGAGGAAGATATATAACACTGTAGAGCCGACATTATGACAATGCTAATGAAACTTGACCAGAATGTTGATCTTTAAGCCCTGCTCCGCGCGGTTCAAGCCTGTTAAACCACGATTCATAGGTAAAAGTAACGGCCACACACCCAAACTTTAGATGCAAATCCACAGGAATCTGGGGTCATGTGGGGTCACAAATAGCGTCACAAGTTCAAATCAAATGAAATGCTGTTAACACTATAGCAGGTCACATTATGACCAGATCTTTTCAGTATATGGTCAGAATGTTATACTTGGTGTTTTGGGGTCCTTTTAGGTCAAAGGTCAAGGTCACTGGACTCTGACATTGAAAATGCTTTCCGCTCAGTAAATAAGGAGAAGGGTTTTCACAGGTAGATTGTTCTTGATGAGTAGATAGCCCCATCGATTTTGGAGTCACTGGGTTTGAACCGTCAAGGCAAGGGACCATGAACTTTCAACAAGATGTTCTCTCATTAAATAGAGAAGCGTTACACTAGTACCTTGGAACTTCACAGGTTTATTGGTCTTGATGTGTAGATGACTCCTATTGATTTGTGGTCACGGGTCAAAAGTCAGCTCACGGGACATGAACAGTAAAAATGGTTTATGCTCAAGACCAAATGGTGAAGGTTAACTAGGACCTTGAAACTGATAGGTTATTGGTCTTAATGTGACATGACCCTATTGATTTTGGGTCAATGGCGCAAAGGTCAAGACACAGGGACTGAAAACCTAAAAACAGTTTTGCTTATTATACGTCTATGAATTCAAGAATATGCAGACACGGTTATCTATGCAGATGGTGAGTCTCAAGCACAAAAAGAAAAGTGGACCCTACTAACAACTTAAAAAGGAGAACATTATTTCTTGCATGGCATTTTCTCGAAGGGATGATTCAAACAAAGAACATTGTGACAACTATCCCACTGAAGGCAAGTTCTACAACAAGGAGACGGACTCCACCAATATATCGACATTCAAAAAGGGCTCTTAAAGTTGTTACCGATTCCCAAAACTATGCCATCAAGGAACATGAATCACCCTCCATTAAAACCAAAAACATATGGGAGAGAAGTCAGTCACTTTCAAAACAAGAGTAACAATTTAAGATAGGAGGACGATTCTAATGACGACATTGAATTGGAGAAGTATAATGTACTTGAAAATGTTTAATGGAAAAGAGAATGGAAACTTTTGTATTATTTGGTTCTAATGAGGGGTTGTCATTGATAAGGCAGATAAGTTGATTTATTTCTTTGGTTTGCACACAAAGAGAAAAAGTGAAACGAAAAGCATTTGGAGTACTAAAGAGTAAGAAAATTGAGATAGAATGTAAAAACTGGCCTTCTTAGGGTTCTGCTAGTTAGGGCTAAAATAAATAAAAACATAGAAGGAAGGCTTTTCGTGGAATCGATTGATGGATTTTTTTTCGTCGCATTTTATAAGGTCCTCGCATTAAACACGGTGGGGTTATAGGAATGGTCTTCCTTTGACATATATGAGCATATAACTAAAACTAGACTGAAAGATTTTAGCGTTAACTAGCACAAAGTGCTCAAAGGTTGAGCTGGTGTGATCGCCCTGTTGCTGTCGTCGTCAAACAATTTGACTGTTAACACTCTAGAAGTAACCATTTTGGTATAACTTAATGAAACTGCGTCAGAAGGTTACCCTCAATAAAATCTTGGAAGTGGTTCGATAATGGCGTCATCTAGGGTCAAAAACTAGGTCACCAGGCAAATCAAAGGAAAAGACTTGTTAGTACCTAATGGTTGAAAACCAGTTTCGGGGACGATAGGAATGCACTTTTCGTCATTCCGTCAGTCCGTCTGTCCGTCCGCAACTTTCGTGTCCGGTCCACACTTGTCATCATGAAGGGATTTGTAATATACTTGGCCACAAAATGTTCCCCATGATGGACGACGTGTCATGAGCAAAACAAGACCCCCTAGATCAAAGGTCAAGGTCAACATTGGAGAGGTCAAAGGTAACAGGGTTTTTTCTGTCCGGTCCACAAACTCTCCCATCCTTGAAGGGATTTTAGTATTACTGGACAACAATGTTCCCCATGATGAGTGATGGTATGCGCAAATCCCGGCACCCCTTTAGCCTCAAAGTAAGGTCACAATTGGAGGTCAAAGGTCACACAGGTTTTTTCCTGTCCCCGGTCATAACTCTCCATCCATGAAGAGATTTTAATATTACTTGGCACAAATTTTACCCATGAGGAGACGCACTGTCAGGTGCGCAAAACCTGGACCCTAGCTTACAGGTACAAGGTCCAATTGGACAGTTCAAAGGTCAACAAGCCTTTTTCCTGTCGGTCCTAACTCTCCCATCTCATGAAGGATTTAATATTACTGGCACAAATTACCTATAATAAGACGATGTGGCATGCACAACTTTCAAACCCCTAGCCTCAAAGGTCAAGGTCACACTTAGCAGTCAAATGTTACGAGCAGAACAGGAGTCTGGTTGTGTCCGCATAACTCTTGACATTCATTAAGGGATTTTAAATACTTGGCACAAATGTTCCCCCCTGATAGACGACGTGTCACACTGTGCAATCCGGACCTAGCTCAACGGTCAGGTCACAATGGAGGGGCAAAGTCCAATATTTTTTTTTCCTGTCCAATCCAAGAACATCTGTCATCCGTAAAGGGATTACAATATCACTTGGCATTAATTGTTCCCCATGATGAGATGACATGTCATGCGAACACCCAGTACCCTAGCTTAAAGGTCAAGGTCACATGAGATCAGGTAGTAGGATTTTGTTCATGTCCCAGTCTTAAAACTTTGTCATGCCAAAACAGGATGTAGAGATCAGTTGGCACAAAATATTCCCCTGATGAGACTGTTATGCGCAAAACCCAAGCCCAGGGTCTAATGTCAAGGTACACTTAGAGAAAAAGGTCAGACAAAGAATGACTTTGTCTGGAGCCATTTTCTCATTGCCATGGAGGGGATGTTGATGTAACTTGGCCACAAATGTTCACCAACATAAGCGGATTGCGTGTTCACGCAAAAACCAGGTCCCTAGGTCTAAGTCAAGGTCATATTTAGAAGTCATTAGGGTCTAAAGTCAGAATGACTGTGTCCGGAGCATTTCTTCTTATGCATGAGGGCATTTTGATGTAACTTGGACAATGTTCACCACCATGAGGCACCCTTGTTTTAGAATTTTCGTTCACTTTGTTGTTACTATAATAGTTTTATTGTAATTTTTTAGTATTGGCCGTAGAGAAAAATCGAAACCACTTTTCTGTGGTACAACATGCATGTTACATCCATTTTTTAGTGTGTATTTTGACCATCTCTACCTGGGTAAGAGTTTCTTGTGGACTTTATTTGTAGATTTTTTTTTTTTTTTTGTTTTTTTTAATTTAATTAATTTCCCTTTGGTGGTATCTATAAATAGATTATGATAACTTTTTATAAGCGGCAAAAACATTTCAATATGAAAACAACTGAGGGTTTTTATATATGCACATTTTAATCCAGGTGTGTGTTATAACAGATGATATAATAGTACAATATTGTTTATACATCATTGACAGATATCAGTTAAACTTTTTTTTGGATGTTATACTGCGTAGAGAAAATTAGGTGCCTTCCAGTAGGGGACTTGGTCTTGCATGGCAATAATCATTCATTGTGAAACACTAATAGGGTAACCAATTTAGGCTCAATCATAATGAAAAACTTGGTAGAAATGTAACCCAAAATACAAAAGCTTGGACGACTGTCGCTTTTATGTAATCTGGTTCAAAAACTAGGTCACAAGGTCAATATAAAAGCACAGGAGTGGGGATGCTAGAGGAAGGAAAAAGCCGCCAAAATATCGGCAGGGGCTCCAGATAAGATGAGTATGAGCTAAATACGCTTTGAAATAATGCATATACGCATGTGTGATCATTTTTAAGCGTTTATACAAGAAAGAAATTTACAGAAACTCCTGCATATGACTTTTACTACAGCGTAACAAAAATCTGCAATCATCTAAATTCTTACGTAACAAAGCCGGTCAGCTTAATTCGCACACACAAAACGTACATCCCCCATTGAATGGTACTTGATAGTTAAACTTATATATACCATGCATTCGTAAGTCAAATAGTTGGGAACACTCATTGATGGACGATCGGGTATTCTTGAAAGCGGATGTCGATCTGAGATTGTAAACAGTGAACAAACACTACGCAGTCTTTAAAACAAACAAGAACGATCATTTTAAAAATACTTTAAGCTATATTTGAGTATTCTATGGATTCAGTACGCGGTGATTAAAGCAAGAGTAAAACCAAGGGAGAACAAAAAGCAAAAACTTGAATTGCTGAATTGAAACTGAACTGCAAAAAATTCATGGGTTGTTAAACAAAATTAATAAATATGTTAAAAACCGTTTTATTTTTGTTTTCATGTACAAATTTTCAGGAGTAAAATTACTCCTAGCGAAATTCAGATTTACACATAATTACTCCATTCACAAATTATGATGTAAATACTCATAGGCCAACAAAAAATTATCTGGAGCATTGTATTGGTCATTGAAAAGTGCAGTTGAGTCAGGGAAAAGTCGGAAATAGTTTGGGAATTTCATTTCTCATAGTGGCCAAAACCGAGAAATGTAGAATATATGTTTGTATAAGCTTACTTACTACATATACGTATACACTTAATGGGGTTTTATGCTGTACGACTAGAAGATGACAATGAAAAGAAAGCAATGCATTGTATATTAAACTTGAAAATATTTAACTATATGCAAGTTTTTGTGTGAATTTCTTTTTTATTCAGTTCATATGTTAATGTCCTGAAAACCTAGGTGGTCATTCGTTCGAACAACATAGGAAGCAAGGGATTTAAAGATAAATTGTGACTTTAGATTTCGAGAAATAGGTTCAAATCGTAACTCTGATCACTCCTGGTACTTGAAAACAATTTTTTACGGCTTCTAATATTTTATTGGGTTATTCAAAAATGTTTATCAGTAGATGATTGTTTTAGCCTTTCATCCCATTGTAAACTTTACATTAAAAAAGTATTGGGTGACGTTGCGGTTTGTTACAGTAAAAAAAAGTGTACTTATATAGCAGGGCCTCAACTGGGCCTCAGAAAGTTATAAGCCACTTTTTTTAGCTTCACCAGCGCTGAAGTCAGGAGTGAGCTATTCTGATAACTAACGTCCGGCGTCGGCCGCGCGTCCGTCCGTATAAACTTTACCTTTTAAACGACATCTCCTCATAAACTGCTGGGACAATTTCATCCAAACTTCAAGGAATGTTCCTTGGGTGTGACGCTGTACAAACAAGTGTTCATAAGAATTGAATTCCCGCAGAACGAAAGAAAAACCTTTTACAAATTTCTTCTCAAAAAACAAGAAGCCCTAGAGAGTAGATATTTGGTGTGTGAAAGCATGGCCTAGTGGACCTCACCAAATTGTTCAAATTACATGACCCCGGGTAAAAATGACCCCCGCCCAGGGTCACTGATTTTACAATAGGAAAATCTTAAAATCTTCTTCTCAAAAAAACCAGAAGCTGAACTGATATTGAAATGTAGCATGGCATAGTGGACCTCTACTAAAGTGTTCTTCAAATCATGACCCAGGGGGATCAAAAATTGACCCGCCCCAGGTGTGTCACGATTTTAAATAGATTTCTATAGGAAACTATTCAAATTTTTTAAAAAATAAACCAAAAAGGCTAGAGCTTAGATATTTGCATGTAGCATTCTAGTGGACCTCTACAAAATATGTTCATATTCATGACCCCGGGGTCAAAATGACCCCGCCCCACGGGGTCACTTAATTTTATAGGAAAATCTCAACAAATGTTCTAAAAAATAACCAGAAGGCCTAGATTTAGATATTTGAACTGAAGCATGCCTAGTAGATTTCTACAAAAACATTTGTTTCAAATCAGACCCCGGGGTCCCTGAGCTCGCCCAGGGGTTATGATTGTACATAGAAAAATCTTCAAAAATTTCTAAAAATAAACCAGAAGGCCTAGAGCTAGCATATTTGCATGTAGCATTGCTCGTGGACGTCTAAAAAATTTGTTCAAATCATGCCCCCGGGTCAAAATTGCCCCGCCCCTGGGTCCGTAATTTTATATAGGAAAATCTTCAAAATTTTTTGAAAAAATAAAACCAGAAGGCTGCTAGTAGATTTACAAAATGTGTTCAAATCATGACCCCGGGGTCAATTGAGCCCACCCCCATGGGAGTGACGTGATTGTACATAGAAAAATCTTCAAAATTTGCTAAAAATAAACCAGAAGGCCTAGATGTTAGTATTTGATAGTAACTTGCCTAGTAGACTTCATACAAAACTTTGTTCAAATCTGACCCCTGGGGTAAATTAGCCACGCCAGGGGTTACTTTGATTATACCATGGAAAATCTTCAAAAATTTTTCTAAAAGTCATCAGGTGACATTTGAAAAATGTAGCTCATAATACTCAGGTGAGGATCCAGGGTCATCATGACCCTCTTGGTTTAGAGACAAAGGCCACATTGTAGCTGAATTGCGAAATTTTGCAACCTTTAATAAATTCTGAACCACTTCATGGTGAGCTTTTGTAATGCTATATTTCCTCATGGGTTACCATCTGTCAAACATTTGTAAAAATTACTCAAATCACAGGGCATATTTACACCAAACTAACAGAATTATCCTAGGTGACCACCCCACCAAAATTGTTTAAAGAATTCATTTAATTTGTGGAATTGTTATGTCATGTTTGATATTATGTCTGCAAAACAGACAGAATATGTGTGCTGTAACATTTACATGATGGCATATATTTGTATTAATTTTATCTCAACTATACGAAGAATAAGGAGGGCTGATCCTACGCGACCGGGCATTGGGTCTTCCGCGTCCCAACTTAGTTGAAGTTTTTAACTTCATTTTAGCCTCACCCTGTCACATAGGACACAAGTGAGCTTTGTGATCACCCTTCGTCCGTCGTCTGTCCGTGCCGTCAGTGCTGACGTGAGTCAACAATTTTTGTATGCTCGAAGTGGTTCATTTGATTTTATTTTACCACAACTTGCATCACACTTGTCTCACCATAGTCACGCTTCATTTCTTGAATGGCCCTTATGGCGTTCATCCAGCGTAGGGCCCAGAAAGGGCCAAAATAGCATTTTGACCTCTTGTCTGAACAATAGCAGCTGATTATAATTTGATTTTTACCAAACTTGCACACAACTTGTATCACCATAGATCTTGGTTCAGTTCTTGAACTGGCGAGATTCCATTAGGTTCCAGAGGATGGCCCTGAAAAGAGGCCAGAATTAGATATTTGACATTGTCTGCCACATAGCAGCTTTATTTATGATTTAATTAATCAAACTTGCACAAAACTGTTGTCACCATAAAGGATCTCGGTTCTTTTTGAATCGGCCAGATCTAAGGGTTCCAGAGTTATGGCCCCGGAAAGGGCCAAAATTAGCTATTTTGACCTTGTCTGACAAAAGCAGCATTCATTTCTGATTTGATTTTAACCAACTTGCCACACAACTTGTATCACCACAAGATCTTGCTTCATTTTCAACTGCCAGATCCGTCATGGGTTCTAGATTATGGCCCCCTTATTAAAGTCCAAAATTGGCCTATTTTGGCTTTTGCAGCACATTATAGAGACTTCAGTATGGTTTTATTTGATACAAACTTCCAACATATCTTTAACAACAATAAATATTGGATTCCTGACAAATCAGATCCAGGGTAGGTCCGCATTATTTATATCTGATTACCTACCCTGATGTAATCAAAAGGGATTATATCAGTACAGTTACTTACCAGGACTATTTGAAATTTCATTATGGTTTTTTATTATTAGTTGGAATGGGAGACAATCAGGGTCGTAGATAATTGGACTTATTTTATGGTCAAATTACTCTTTTTCAAAATTACAATGGGTTGTATCCTCCTTAAACTAATGAAGATACTGATCTGAAATTTACATTATGTCAACAAATTTATTTGGCAGATCCTCTTTTGTCATTACAATATTTTTTTCGTAATTACTTCCCTGTTACGTACTATAAATAGCTTATTTGTAGTAACTTTTTTATTACTGGCTGTAGGGAAAAACCGAGACCACTTGTCTGTGGTACAAAATGGATGGTACCTCCAATTTTAGGTGTATTTGACATATCTGTACCTTGTAAGAATTTTTTTTTTTTTTGGTAATTTCGTACATTTTGTTGTTCATGTCCTTGGACGTAGATCTTTTTCTGAGCGACCTCTTGTCCTCAAGGCAATGAGAAACAGGTGAGCGATTAGGGCCATCATGGCACTCCTCTTGTTTTCTTTTTTGTGCCTCCGACTATAGCATACTTGGCGGGTGGAGGGTGGATTTGCTCACTTACAGCTCTTGTCAATAAAGTCCTTGTTTCTTATGTTAGACTTTTGTGTTATGTCTTATGTTCATAAGTATGTTTTTTTTTCTTTTTTACTAAATAGATAAATATGTGTTGAAATTTTCATGTTGTTGTATGTTTTCAATGGTATTAAGTGGCCCTTGTAATGAACAATGATGAGAAATGAAAAAGGAATTTTTAAATGCCAAATTTGGCAAACTTTGTTGGTACGTCGAACAAATCTGGACTGTTCAAAACAAAGGTCAGAACTGAAAGTATCTTTGCCACAGACCCTGGATTTGTTCGTATGTAAGAACAAAATTCAAAATTGCTTTGTTTTTTAAAAGTTAATTCTTTTTCAGTTTCCTCATTTTGTTCGTACATATGAACAAATGGCAGGCTGCTCATTACTAACAAATGATTGTGAATACATGAAAAAGAATTTTTAAAGCAGTTCGGAATTTTGTTCGTACGTAAAACAATCTGGGCTGTTCGATCTGAATGAAAATATAATATGGACAGGATTTGTTCTGTACGTACGAACAAATTCCAAATTGCATTTTTAAGAATATTCTTTTTCAGTTCTCTCATTTGTTCGTACGTATAAAACAAATGATAGTGAGAAATGAAATGAAAAAGATATTTTAAACGCAGTTTGGAATTTTGGTCGTACGGCCGAACAAATTGGGCTGTTGAACAGAATATCAGGAATTGAAAAATAATATGGAAGGATTTGTTCGTACGTACGAACAAAATTCCAAATTGCATTTTTTTTTAAGAATAAATTCTTTTTTGGTTCTCTATGTGTTGTACGTACGAACAAATCAGGCTGTCATAAGTATGAACAACTGATGAGTGAGAAAAGGAAAAAGAGAATTTTAAGGATTTTGGAATTTGTTCGGACGCGAAAACAAATCTGGGCGTTTGAACAGATTATCAGAATGGAAAAATAATATGGGCGGATTTGTTCGTACTTACGAACAAAAATTCCAAATTGCATTTTTTTAAGATAAATTTTTTTTCTTTTTGGTTCTCTCATTTGTTCGTACACGACACAAATCCAGGCTGTTCATACGTCATGCACAAATGATTAGTGAGAAATGAAAAAGAAATTTTAACGTATGTGGGATTGTTTCGGACGTACGAAACAAATCTGAGCGGTTTGAACAGCCTGTCAGAAGACTGAAACATAATACGGAATATGGATATTGTTCGTCGTACAAAAAGCCAGGATTTGTTCGTACGTACGAACAAAATTCAAATTGCCTTTAAAAAGTTGAGAACATGAACAAGAATTTGTAAATGTTATTTGGAATTTGTTCGTACGTACGAAAAAACTTTTGATTTTCTGTGCTGTGGTCTGCGCTTTCTCAATTTGTGTGTGATTGTCACCACTAAAAAACTCCGCTTTATAGCGGCAAAAAATGGGACAGACCGGAGATCCTCTTTTATTCCGGAAGCAGATTAAGATAGAATGCTTTAAGTATTTATTTGTTAATGACCAATATAAACCAGGATTTATAAAACAATTGAATTGTATGCTGGAAATGGAAACAGTAACTTTTCCTTTACTGAATATGTTATCAACTAAACGTAGTTGTGGGCTAAAATATAGTTTTCCGTTATATGCACAGTATTAAATTAGTGAGAAAGTAATGTATGATATCCTAACATAATACCTATATTTCCATCAAAATACCATTCGAAACACATAAAGGGAATACAGTGCTTTGAATAATTTTCCCATGTTCCTATCTTACATACGACGTCGTTATTTATATGCTTTATGACAGATAGGCTGATAATTATGCGAATAAATAGGCTGCCTTTTATGTAAGCAATATTTCTTTTTAAGACACACATTGTGCTTTATGGATATCTTCCCTTCTTGAATGATTTTTTTCAAATTAATTGCTAAATATTCCAATCTTTCATTGCTGAATACGTAAGGTAGATTTATTCAGTTGCTGCCAGTAAGCACCAGTGTCTGATATTAACTACTCAAAAATTCCCCATTGACAAATATCAAGCATTTGTAAGATTAAGATTTCATGTCATAAAAATAAGTGAATTATTTGATGAGAAACATTCGTGCCATTCCACTGATTCAGACGTAAAGCTCACTGTGCTGTTATTTACACAAATATCCAACTTTGTTAGGTCACGTAAATTGAATAAAAGCTGTTTTAATTAAAAGCTTCAATAAATCGATGTGCATCATAAGAAAGTGAAATAAAATAGAAAACTGCTTTAGTAATAAAGTTCCTAATACTTGCTTCACAAAACCAACGAATGATGAAAAAGCTGGTTAATGTAAGGACGAAGTGAATAATTATGATACCCTTGTGCGCTGTACTTTCTGTTTGTATTGTAAAGGGCATATTTTTAAGATTAAATTCATAGAGCTTTAAAATCAATGATATGTTTCCTTAATTACAATGCTATAAATGCCAAAATGCAACACATGAAAAATAATTATCTATATATCGTCTTTTATTTTACGTTACATAGCAGGCGATGTTATAAAGTAAATCTTTTTCACGAATTTATGTATTGATGTTATTGAGAAACACTACATTTTTGCCACTTTTGAAGAAAACTTGAATACCAGCCAAGACTGTTCAAAAGCGATATCAGAGCAGTTTATGAAGTTACGTACACTTGCCTTGATTCTTCTAAAAGATGTAAGACATGTATATTATACCGGTCAAGATTGGCCGAACATATTTAAGTTTCTCTTTATGAATAGTCCTGTCTGCCATTCCGTGCCGTTGCAACAATCCAAATCAAACAACCAATATGCTAACATTTACGCAAACATCCTGTTTGGAGATGTCACGAACATTTAAGAAATAAGCTAGACAATGGAACGCCAACGCGCTTCACTGAATGCTAAATGACCAACTAGAAACATAAACATCAATACAATTTATAAGAAGATCCTTTGAAAGAATAGAATGCAACCAAGAAAAATATTGGCAGACTCGGTTCATGAGAGGTGATAAAATGAACAACACATCTAACGCCCCTTAACATGGACTTTAACAGGGTTCTATTATTATGAAACTGAATGCCTATTATATAAAAGGACCAGGAGATACAACAAAATACCTGGTGAGTATTGGCATGTTTTAGAGATAAAGAACTATTATCATTAAATTTTAACAGATGTCGGGAATTCGTAATGCATAAAAGACACATGATACACCATAAATAACAAACATATATCTAAAATTATAATTAAAGGATTTCTTTGCCTTACTAATTATCAATGTTCTGGTAGACTGACACAAGATATGAGCCGCGCCATGAGAAATCCAACATAATGGCTTTGCAACCAGCATGGATCTAAACCAGCCTGTGCATCCGCGCAGTCTGGTCAGGATCCATGCTGTTCGATAACAGTTTCTCCAATTCCAATAGGCTTTAAAAGCCAACAGCATGGATCCAGACCAGACTGCGCGGATGCGCAGGCTGGTCTGGATCCATGCTGGTCGCAAACCCACTATGTTGGTTTTTCCCATGGCACGGCTCATATGTATTAAGTCATGTTAAATGATGCTCAATATATGAAGCTCGAAAAACATTTAAATAGAAAAGTATACTACCGTAGATCTAAAATCCTATGCCCCTTGGAAAATGTCAACGAATCACCTATACATTTTGTGTAATAAGGACAGTGAATCAAGTCAGAAAAATGTAGTGTATATTTAGTTCATGGTGGTGACGAACAATTCGTTTTTTTTTATTATTATTAATGCACAATACAAAACAATAGTATGTCTAATAAACTATTCAATGGTATTACTGATTGTTAATAGAGTATGCCTATTGTAATTTTGCGATTTTATGTACAAATATTAATCCAAACACAGGAAGACTCACAATGAAAACTATTATTTTCCTACCATAATCATACATGATAACATATCTCAATCATTTGCCGTTGTCGTAATTTTGTGTCCACAACCAAAGACATCCTAATAGTCATACTTATTGGATATTTAGACATATCATTTGGGCTCTGACGTTTCAACATATTCTGTAGTTGAATTGCAAATGTTTATCTTTATTGTTGAATTCTGTTCAACTAATAACACAATAAGAGAAATGTTTTGAAATATATGATAAACTTTGATATAATAAAACAGTTTATAAGTAGATCTGTTGAAAGCAGTCAACGCAAACTAATATTGCTCTTAGTATAATTGAGTCTGTTCATAAATAGTACTGAAATGTGCGACATCTTTCAGCCCCATAACATTATGGCAATCTTAATATAGAGGCGTAGCTACCTATAGACACTGTAGCCACATGCCTGTACTTTTTCTAAAGAAAAGATGTCATAAGTGTAATAAAAATTGAAGGATTAGATGGGTAAAAATATATACTTTTATTCAGCAAAGGGAAAACTATTCAAATAGGTGTAATTCTATTATTCAAAGATAACACATCGGCTACATAAGAATTTAAAAAATCGAAACCAATTGTTACAGGTAAATGTATAATTTATACTTTCATTATCAGTACCGTCAGTGCAAACTTTATGCATATACGTTTTGGACGTAAAGTTTTAGGTTGTTATTTCAGCTTTCTGGATAATATTTGTTTTACGAGCAGAAAATATTATTGGCATGGCTAAACTTACCAATAACTCGACATATTTTTGTCAAATTATATCTCAAAATGAGACAAGTGCAAAACATAGAATGACAATTTTTCATTTTTTCCGAGGGAGCATCGGACATGGTAGGTAATTGGTGCCTACACTTTCATTTCCGCCAGTAAAATCTGTAAAAAAAGATACATTGGAAGCATAAAACGCAACCAAGCAGAATAATAGCAGACTCGGTTTCATTGTGTCTGTTTATGAGAGGTAATATGAAATATGCAAACCTCTCACCCCACCCCCAGCACCGGCTTAAGCGGAACTCTATTTCACATCTACTGAATGAACCCCATAATCCCAAAGGACCAGAAAGTATAACAACACCAAATCCAAGTACGGGGATACTTTTGACAGCCACCACATGGCACTTAAAAATTGCTGTTGAGATAGTTAATAAAATCTGTAAAATGATCATTTGGAAGCATAGAATGCACGTCCATGACAGTCACTACAGTTGGATACTGGATACTGTCATGTGTCTCTTCTATTACGTAATTCAATAGCTAAAATTGATATTCACGTTTTTATAGTTATGTTGATATATGAACAACTCTAAAACTGAGTTAACACTCCCTCTCTCAAAAGAAATGAACGAACCTTATTAGATTGAAATTTTTCCAGAAAGCATCAGATCCACAAAAAAAGACAAATATCAAACAGGGAATGCAACGTACCAAAAACGCAGCCTCCCCAAAACGAAACCCACAGCACGCATACGTGCACACCACAAACACACACACACTTGCACACAAAGCCAACACACGATGACAAAACGAACAAACAAAGGAACACAGTGGGGCACCGCCTTGGAACTGTCAGTGGCAAAAACACCACTGAGGAGCTTAAACCGTTTTATGGTGCGCACCCAACCTCACTCTTACCCCCACCATGTTCCAAAGACACAGGACAGTGTAAATAAAAGTAATCCCCTCCAGGTGAATCTCTAACACACGTAATTGAAACAAAAGGCATGGCACGTAAAACACAAAAATGCTCGTGTATAAATATATAAAAAGCAAACCCTAAGAACCAAAAACGTATGTACTTCGCAGAAGACAGAGCAACAAGAGAAACACCCTTAAGGGCCCGACGAAACAGGCCAAACTGCTTATCATAGAGCCCCCCCCCCCCCCCCCCCCCCCTCTTCCGTCAGACACAATCAATGAGGGAAGCGTAGTGTCCAACTGTAAACGGGTTGAACACTAAACATGCGGTATGTCTCAAAACAGTTGGGTCGTTACCTCTTTTAATAAGCCTCGAAAAATTAATTTCAGTGATACCTATATATTCATTTTGTAATGGAAGATTATAACTAACACAATAACGCCTAGGGAAATGAATTACACACTTTGTTCAATACTGAACATATATCACTTCCACATGACCACATTGTCATCGAATAGGATATATTTACGGCGAAGCAAACTTGATTTCGGAGCGGTTTCGCCGGACACATTGTCAGTAAACCATAATGATAAATGCCTCTAGGTTGAGGTTCCTTTGATCTGTATAAATGTAAATGAGATATTTAGCTGTAAACAATTGTTATACAGGGCTCTGGAATAGATGTATACACTTAAGAAGATTGGTACTATGACAAAATGACAGCATGAATGAGATTAATAATGTTTAATGCCTGGCGTTCAGAAAAATAAGAGTAGACATATGCAGTTATAAAAAAGCTGTAGAAATCAAACAAGGATTCTAAATGTCGTAGCAAACACTTAGTGTTATGGTGAATATATATCTTGGAGTACCTTAAATTAAATCATGAAAAACAATTAAAGTTGGTTGCTAATAATATAACATTTACCACCAAATATGATATTTTAAGTCTTGATTTGACCATTTTAAAGCATGTTGTTCAAAACATTCTGAAACTTATTTAACTTCCATGTAGCCTCTTTTACCGTCCTACCTATCAAGTCATAGCTCAGTATTTAATTCCCAATTATACATGTATTATTGCGGAAATAACTTATCTCAATGCATAAGAGATGTCAAATACATGATTATTGTATGACATCAGAAAATGTTTTAAGTCTAATAAAATAAATTTAGATCAACTATTTAAGCCTTAATTTATATATACTGATATTTGTACCAGATCACACATCATATATAAACACAAGAAAATAAATCTTCAGTATTTACCATGAAATTCGACATTACAATGAAATGACTTATCACTTTGAGTTTAACCATACAGTTACTTAATTGTTCCTATTAGCTTGTGTCATACTGGTATACAGATAAATGCCGGGTGGGATTGAACTTGTGTGGGTCACTGAATGAACTGTAGTACTAAGTCTTAATATTGAAGGGGTGCCGGGATTGGTCACTTCAAGTAAAATTTAACAATTCAAAGTACCGAGCATCTATCAATTGTTTACCTGTCAACAAATTCTGCAAATGCTTCATGATTCTTCTTTCAATTGACTTGGGACAGAGCCTGGTTTAGTTTGACCACATTTTGGGACAAAAATCGTATAATTTATCCAAGTTGTTTATAAACTAAAATGATTCGAAGTTTAATTAGTCAGTTAGTTTAGAATGGGAAAAATGACTTCATTTAAACAGCAAAATAAACCTGTGAAATCACGACGTCTCAAAAGAATGAAAAAATACCACAAAACATAAGAAAAATAAAAGAAAACAAAGAAAAATAACAAGAACAAAGAACTTGAATCCCCTGACAGACAAAAGAATTACTGCCAACAATGTATCGATTGGACGAGTCGAAAGCATAATGAGGTCAATCACCAACGGGAGATTGTTGCTATTTGACCAGACACAAAAGAGACTTCAATACAAAGGCGTTTACCGCTACATGTTTCTTGCAATAAAACAGCAAATCAAATAAATTGTAATTACGTGATCATTGAACATCATGTTTGGTCTAGAGACCTTTAACAGGTAGCTTCTTAGAAAGTTTATACCTATTTTATTTTTGAAATTTCTTTGTAAAATCGACATGAATATCAAGTTTTTGAATATGTCTATGGTTGATGCATTACTCTATGAAAATTTATTCAATGAAATTAAAGCTTCAAATGGTAGTTTCTTTTTTAAATTATTAGATTATGATCATGCTTCACATATTTTTTGAAAATTATGTAATTGGAAATTAAACCTCTTCAAGATTTGAACAAGTCTTTAAGCTAGGGGTAAAACACAATCAACTAAACAACATTTATACACTAGTCCTGCTCAACGGATCAGTGTCAGAGAATTTTGACACAATTAATTCTTACATTTTAAAGTATTTTATGGTTAAAGGAACAACCGGGCATTGATTATCTTATAGTTTATGACCCGTTTCCCTAAATAATAAATAACTCTATAAAATAACATTTTCTTTCTCCAGTTTTTATATACATTCAAGAATTACAAGAAAACTAAAAACAAGACAACTTTTAAAGCATTGATTGACATGACATTGTCCTTACTTATTACCTACGTAACCGCCGTTATGAAACCTTGATGGTCATTTTGTTAGCCAAGTACCAATGCTTTTACTGTAGATAATTATAATTTAAAAAAAAAAACTTTTGTACATAACATGTGCAATCTGTGTAGCTTTTCATTTGAACATATTATCATAGCAAGAAAATGTTATATTGACAATTCAAGAAAGATAATTTTTATATTACATTCGTTCATCCGCCTGCCTATAACAAGCAGTAAATGTGTTTTAATTTCCAGATGTACAGTTTAAACATTGTCACTTTTTGTGTCTGTTACTTCGACGGGCCGTTAAATTGTTTTTGTTGTGACAAATTTAGATTAAGACGAAACAGTTCAACACTTGGCGTCTCAAATTTCTATTAATTTATGTAATTGACAATGTAACCCTAGAAGTACATAAAGTAT